>NC_051420.1:17553308-17575808 GCF_015228065.2 Penaeus monodon
ATGTATAGCAGAACTTCCCACTCAAATCGCTCTAGCTCGTCATGACACCTACAGCCATTACTGTCATGATGAGTTGGTCTTTCATGACAGTTATAGGTGTGCCTGGCTGTAAGAGGTTAAAGATCTTGAGAGCGATTATGAATATGACAATCATAAATGACAATTGACATTCCCATAGCTGTCTTTGACATTATCTTTCCCCCAAAAAAATATGACTATGAATTTGGCTAAAAATCGTGATTAATCTAACATTAGGCATACCAACTGCAGTGCACGGGATGCATTAGGCATACCACCAGTCCCCACAGACATCACAAGGGGAGGGGGTTGTCCATGCAGTTTAATGATATGGTTTGGGAGTGTGGGGCTCCTCCCTTGGGACTGGATTGCAGGACATGTACCAGCATTTTAATAATACAGCTATTAATCTCACAGTATAAACACCCACCTATATCTGAAAATAAGTTCACAATCTCTCCATTATATTAGTCCCATACTAGACAATAGCCAAGAGGGTATACCACTATAATAAAGTTCAAAATGCTATTCCTCATTACCTATCAGCATAACCGGTAGTACATAAATAAAGAAAGAGAAGAATGAAAAAAAGAAAGGATGAAAGAAAGAAGTAAATAAATATATAGATAAATAAATAAAGAAAGAAAGAACTAAAGGAAGGAAAAAAGAATCATATAATAATCATATAAAAAAAAAATCATACATACCTTTGCTACTGCCTTGGGATCAACAGGGCCTTCATAGGGACACCCACACACACAGGAGACGTAACCCCTTACACGAATCCCAGCCTCCCTTGCAGCATCCATAACAGCTTGAAATCTTTGTAAGGATTCGGCAATACTGCAATTTATATTCTTTTTGCTAAATGTCTCTGAGGCAGCTCCAAAGATTGCCACTTCCTCGCACCCTGCTGCTACCTGCAAAAAGTTTTTTTTCTTTGTATTGAGGGACTGCTGAATATATGAATATATGAATGAATGTCTTTAAATGAATTTACCCCACATGAACAAAACATCACCAGACAACATTAATTCAGTATATCCCCAAAATATTTATTAAAAAAAACAAAAATGACAACTAACTTTGTAACTTCTGTGTCTGTTTAAAGAATATCTTTTACAGAGGCTGAATATCTACAAATAGTAATGCTTATTCTAATGCTCCATGGAAATAACTTTTTTTATAGAAAATATTACCAGGTGAGTAAAGCAAGCATGAGTCACTCCTTGAATAATTTATTTACCTATTTCTCGATTTTTTATCAGTAATTGTTGTCTTCATCACTATTCAATATTTGTGAACATGTCAAAAAAAACAATTAAATACTATTAACATGATGCTGATAAAGATGGTATGTATGTTCATCCCAAGCCCATTGTGAAATTAGTTTTTTGTGTTCACACACATGGCTCTACAAGTGCTTAGTCACCAAGAAGTCGATTACTAGTCCTACATATCTCATCCTTTTTTCTTGAATTTTGGATATGTTCTTTTTTATTCAATTCCTATTACTCTTGATAATAATATTATAAAAAAAAAAATTATAATGCCTATAATGATAATAGTACTGATATTAACCCCTTTGTTCTGGATGACATGACCTACAGATAATAAAAAAATTTGGCTTGAGGGGCGGGTGATGTGAACATGCCATCGTGAGAAAATTTGGCTGTTGGTCAGGTGACGCGAACTTGCACATCTCCTCTGAAGGCCGTGGTGATGGGAAAGACTTGCCACACATGCACAAACCTCTTTGGAGGATGATTAGACTCATTTGGCAATTTTGCATTATTCCCATCAACGAACGAGAGTGGAATGCAATGTCCATGAGCCATGACTAAAAGAGGACCAGCTCCATGGAAGACACCATTTCCATGCTAGGCATCATATTTCTAAGCTGTGACCGGTGGCACAGGTTGTATTATGGAAAAGTGTATATTACAAAAAAAAAAAAAAAAAAAAAAAAAAAAAAATAAAAAAAAATTAAATGTTAAATATTGTAGACTATGTAGAGAGATGATATGGAGACTGTCCAAAGAAAACAGTCTAATACCATCTGGATAATGCAGATCAATTATAAATATGGACATAGGAAAATAGCAAAAAAGCTAAAAATGCTTATGCATAAAGAGAGAAAATAACATTGCAAATAGGAGGCACAGAGTCATGTCACCACACATGAGTATTTGCATGTGCCTGCCTATAAGCCACACACCTATCAGAGCAGCCACTCATATAAGCCTAAAGCCCAGATTTTTGGTTATGTAATTGCCATGATACAACTGGACCTAAGGGGTTAATAGCATAGAGAAAAAAAAAAAAAAAAACTCATGGAAAGCAGAAATCAGACGTTTATATACAGCAGAAAAATAACTATCATTACCTTTACTTGTAATCAATGAGGAAATTAAAATTTTGCTCTGTTAATACCAGAGACACCTATGTGTAAAGATATTTCACTGAACCAAACTATGGCGAACGTTATCCGTTTCAAATGGCATTGGGCTAAAGAAAAACGACAGACATCAATAACAGAGATTCTTCTAAAGCCATTTAATTTTCACTGATCTTTTGTTCCCACACATTTCTGTCTTTAATCTGTACTTACTGCAGCCTGAAATCCCTTCAGATTGGGGGTCAGTACAGGATAGGAGACACCACTAAAACGTTTAATTCCAGTTAACACTTCGCTGTGATCTGCCATTTGTGGGACCCATTTTGGAGATACAAAGCTGAAAAAAGGAACAAGAATCTGAATTCAGGAAAAGATACAATATTTATAAAGATGATGATACTACCATGAATAATCCTTCAAAAGACTTCCAATCTTTACACACTCATGCAAACAAACACACAGAAATACCTGCATGTCTGCAAATAAACAAATATGCACACACACACACGCGCGCGCGCGCGCACATGCACGCACACACGCACGCACGCACACACGCACACTCACACACACACACACAACAGAACTTGTCACATGTATACTGTACCTGGTCACCTCTACAGCCTTGTGTCCAGCTCGAGACAGCATATTAATAAATTCAATTTTTACGTCTGTTGGCACGAGGGCCTTTTCGTTTTGTAGTCCATCCCGTGGGCCAACTTCCACAATCTTGACTTCTTTAGGGTACTGTGACTGCAACTGTGCCCCTCGGATCTGTTGGATACATTATGATAGATTTATGTCTTTTATAGAATGGATGGATGTTTCTTAACACAATGCCCCCAGGAAAATGCTGTGCTCTTTTTTTTTTTTTTTTTTGTGTGTGTGTGTGTGTGTTGTGTGTGTGTGTGTGTGTGTGTGTGTGTGTGTGTGTGTGTGTGTGTGTGTGTGTGTGTGTGTGTGTGTGTGTGTGTGTGTGTGTGTGTGTGTGTGTGTGTGAGAAATGTCTCTGCTAGTGTTTAGCCACAAAGGAGTCAATTAGTAGACCTTGTGGGCTTACTTCATTACACCTTTCCTTGAATTGGTGGGAAAATTTTTTTTACTAATGTTAAGAATATCGATGGTGTTATTTTTATTATAGACATTATATTTACTATAATGTTATAAACATTAGTAGCAACAAAATAAGATGATGTAAAATATTTTTGTAAATCAAGGAAAAGGATAAACAGGCAAGACAGGCAGTACTTGTAACTGGCTCATTGGTGAATTAGTACAATTGTAGCCATCTATGTGTAAAAACAATTAATAAAGTAAACTCACAATGGGCATAGCATGTGCGTACATGCCATGCCCCACAGCAGTGGGTCAATTTGAATGGATCTATTGTTTGAATTTGTGACTTTTACAATATGAAGACATATGGCTTGCAGGTTGCTGTGTCCACATCTAAAGAAGAAATGTAGTTCAAGGAAAATCTATGAACACACACCAATATCATTAAAACAACAAAACAACAACAATAAATTTATTAATATATCAATAACACAAATCCATGCACCTATGCTTTACAATGATGGAAACAAGTGAGTGCAAGAAAACAGACATCCACCTTCAAAACACAATTCTTGGGATAAAAGGAAAAGCCATTCATACACCTTCACAACTTGGATGTAAAAATGTGGTAAAAGTGAAGTGCAAATTATGGAATTCATTTTTTTTCTTACCTCTACATACTGTGATTTTCCAAATGCAAGCTAAAATGGAGCATACAGTAACAGTTAATTAATTTAAGATAATAATTCTTATTTACAATATAATTTTCAAAACCAGTGTCCACCAAAAGAAAAAAAAATTGTTACACAAAGATACAACATACTTTGAACTGGAGACTATAATTTAAAAAAAATTATTTCACTGTTCAAGTTTTCTTGCTATACAATGAGTAATTCATGTGTCTGGCAGAACTTAGTACCTCACATGGTTCTTATTGGTTCCTTGTTGACATAGAACATTTCTAATGAAAGCTAGCACAAAGTGGCCAATTATCTCTAAAGCAGTGGTTCTTAACCCCAGGATTTTGGGTCACAATCAAATATTATCTAAGGCCAGATATTATCTAAGGGAAGTAATTCTCATGAAGTTCAAGGAAGTACCTCTCTGTAAAACCTCATACCATGACTGGCACATTCCTTCATGAGGGATATGCCTGCTCCTTGTATAACAAAGAATGAGTTCCAAATATATATCTATGAACCAGATGGTGCACACAACACTGTTTCAGGCCTTTTATGCCTGAAATAAACATGAAACCTAAATATTCTCCTGAAACCACAATGCTCATTCTGGGATAATTCATAGATTTTTGTTTATTAATGAGAGAATATTTTAAACGGTAAGAATTTAGTCAAAGAAAATATATAATCTCCATGGTTAAGTATGACTTTTGAAGAAAATTTGCCACACTTTATTTGTGAGACACTATATAAGAGCAAATATATAAATTCCACAGTGATTTGTTTATCACTAATGATAACTAACAATGAATAAAAAATAGTAACGTATATACAAAGGTATTATGAAATGAATGCATCATAAGAATAACCATTTCTCTATTTCGGATTTGTCGGATGTGAAGTTTCAGTGGCTCAAAATAATACTATTAGTTAATCCATTCTTATTGTCACCGTGCACTATTTCATACATAATCTTAAAATTACTAATTTAATTACTGTTAATCATGAACATCCACAAATTATGTGAAATCTGACTACAATTAGCAAAGATGGAGCTGAACTTTACCTGGTCTTTTATAGCTATAATGTAAAATGATAAGGAAGTCACATAGAACCTATATGTGTGATATGACCAGTAAAATCAAGCAGACAAACATGAGTCCCTCAACAGTGATATGACTTGCTAAATATAGAAACTCATAGTCTTATCATAAGATTAGGAATACTGCATATGCTGATAATTATTTGTAGAAACTACTCTAGAAATATCTTTTTCCTTATCATCAATATCCAATGTAAAAATTTTTATCCCACTACAATAAAGAAGCTGTATAAGCCACAACTTGAGATATAAATATCTGGAGATAAAACTTTCCCTAAATCTTGAAAATCCAGTCAGTGTATTGAGAGGTTTGGACTTCATTAAAGATATTATTAATAACAATAACAGTAAAGTTGATGTTGATGTTGAGAGTAATGAAGAAAGACATCTGATGATCTACAGCCCCCACCTACAAGACCTATCCTCACCAACTTCCCCTACGTGCTACAAATGGGTGGGATTCTAATCGTGGCACCAAAATAGACTAAACTCCAAACAATAGATCAGTACCTGGGCACTTTAGCCCACAGAGCCTTTGAACATATGATCAACACAACACAGAAATTTTGTTTTAGCTCAACAACAGTCCACATTGACTAATACATGGAAGAAAAAAAAAGATTAGTCAATGAAGTTGATGAATCAGAAATCTCTAAGCTTACTTAATTTGTTGAGTACAAGAAACCAAAGTAATGTTAACTCATCCCTGCTTTTTGGGGGGAGAATATCTTTAATACTTTTTAGGTTTGACACTCCTTTACACATTTATTTTCCTCTCACTGAGAAAAGAATTAATTTTCTAGTGTAAAACTATTTCCTTCGACTGCAACATCAAACGTACTTGAACATAATCATTTCTTTAAGTAAAACACAATTGCAATCATATTTTAACGTTTCCTTTGTCTCAAGCTCAATAACTAATCATGAATGAGCTTAAAATCCAAAATGGCAAACATTTCGATAACAGCCTGTAAGCCTCTCAGTGCTGACAATATAGAGCTTGTATACCTCCTCGGCAATCTAATATCACATTTGGAATCAGTCTTAACCCATTATTCTCAGTTGTCAAAAATCTTTGAGAGCAATTAAACTCTGGTGATATCTGGCAGTGGCCCGACAGTGGGCACGAGAGTCCACAGAGTTAACCCGAACGTCCCACTCCACGCGCTCTGGCATGTTGCCACACGTACGAGCTGAACCTGCCAACCATGCAGTTTGCTATAACATTCTAGCACGTCACCCGGCAGGAGCGGGTTAACTGTGTCTCATCAGAACTTGAATGTTTCTTTTGGTAACCAAAGGCTAGGTTATACTGCCCAACTCAAATTGGCTATAAAAAGTTAACATCAACAGTCTACTGTGTGCACAAGACATTTAAATTTTTGGGACATACAATATTACTCTTCAGTATAAAAAAAATAAATAAATATAAATAAAAAATAACTAAATACTAGGTCACAAAATGGTAATGTTTAGACCTAGAAATTCAACAACCGTAAGTTCCCGAACTACCATAGCCTCTGACCTTTTGGCACTTTGGCAAAACCCAACAAACCTCCACCATATATAGTTTATTAAAGCAATATAGTACTTAGACTAGACTTATTTGACAGCAGACTACCAGGGTGTTCTACAAGATATATATTGTCAGAATATACACTATGGAGGGCTGTTTCAAGGTTACCCATACTATTAATGTTACCCCTAAAATCAAAACAAAAGTAACCATCGCATAATGGCTAATCTTCTGGAAAAGTCTTAGTTGAAGTGTTATAGGTTGTTTCATCAATGTATCAACGTCTTCACCATAACATTAAAGTTATTGCGAAGGTTTCTGCTCAAGTAGCTTTATTCTAGCAAAAGCAATCTTTTATTTTTTCCCGCAACAGGAAGCTGCCTTCGAAAGAAAACCTTGACCTCCCTATCTATCATAAATACAACGAAGGCCCCTTTATTTGAACACTATCCTTAAAACACCTTCAGTTTCCAAAGCCCTGACCCTCAGCACTCTCCTGAACTCACCGCAGAAGTGCCATAGGTCCTGCAGAAGGTCTTGAGAGCCGAGATAACATTCACACGGCACACCAGCAGCGTCGCCATGGTGGGCCGGCGGGGTCGTCTGCTCGCGCGTCGTCCGCCCGCGACGAGAGGCGACCCCGGCCCTCCCCGCCCAGGAGGTCTCACTGGGGGCTAATAATACCTCCTCTTCTCCTTTTCCTTCTTCTTTTCCTTTTTCTGTCTCGTTTGTCGCTTGTTCCGCATTTTCTTTTTCCAACTGATTTTTTCTCTCCACTTCTTTTTCTTTCATATCCACAGAGGGACTAAGAAGTATATGACTAGCAGTGAGTGGGGTACACTTGCTAAGTAGGGATATGTATACTCACTATAAGGAGGGAAAAGTATACTTTCTGTATTCTATAAGGAAATGGTGACGGGGAATACGAATTAGGGATTTTGTTTTCGGGGGAACGCTATTATGGAATAAAGTGGATGCTTATCGCATGTTCCAGAAGTTCGTAAACGCAGGGTTACAGTGGGACTGGAATTTTCCAAAACTCTTTCCTACTTTCACTTTTAGGTTTTCGCAATATCCTGAAAGTTAGAAAACATGATTTAGAAGTCCCAATTCTTCTTTTCTACTTTTCAGCGGTCAATTCCACCAAAGCAATCAAAAATCACGTGTCAACTCACATCCAAAAAGACAAACCCACTTCAGTTTAAAATAGATACAACTCCTTTCCCTTTATACAGGAGAAACAACAGAGTGTCCGTTCCGCGCGTTGCCTAAATATTAAAGTGGCTATGGATAGGACACATGTCTGCGCGTCTGTCTGTCTTCTCAAGGACGAATTTCCATACTCTGAAAGTACCGCTACCAAAACCTGTAAAACTAGTTTTTCTCAATCTCAAGCCTTTTTGTACAAGGATATTCGATATAAATAGATACACTGTAAAAGTCACTGCTCACCCTTAGATCTGGCCGGAATAAAGGTGATAGTATGTCTTTGGTAACAGCGCACACCATATATACGCGTACACCTGCTGGTATGTATGGCTACATCCACTTACACTTGTAGTGTTACTAGTCAGTATCATTTTGTTGCTTCTTTTTTAGTTCTTTCACGCAGCATAATGATAATAATCACCACTGTAATTTCACCATTAATACCGTCATCATTATTATCATTAGTACTATTATAAATATTCGTTGTATTTTTACTGTTGTTATTGCCATTATCATTGTTTCTGTTCCTATCAATTAGTAGAAGTGGAATCAGTAGTACTGGTATCGCTATCAACTTTATCTTTAAACAAGATTTATCATTATCATTATTATTATTATCATTATTACTATCATCATTATTATCATTATTGTTTTTATTTCATTATTACTATTATCATGATCATTACTACCGTTATCATATCGAACTATTGTAGTTTCATTATTATCATTGTTATCATTATTATTATAAATATTATTATTATTATTATCTTCATCATCAGCAGCAGGAGCATCCTTATCGTCATCATCACCATCATCATCATCATGCATATTATATTACATCATCACCATATTATTATTAACATTATCATCATCATTCTTATCATCATCATCATCATCATCATCATCATCATCATCATCATCATCATTATCATCATTATCATCATTATTACTATTATTATTATTATTAATATTATTACTGTTTTTTTTTTTTCTTAGATCTGCTAATTAAAATCAAACACCGGGTCACAACCAGCGACCTGGGGTGATTGAAGTTTGAGGCAATGGAACACCAACAAAAACACGCACACAACACTTGCAGCATGCCTCCCGAGTGCATAGCAAAGCAGCACACTACCTAACTACACTCTTCCCCCCCGTCCATCCAAGTCCCGTTTTCCCCTGACCGTCAGCACAAAAATTATTGAACCGCAGGGCCAGGGGTGGGACCTAGTGGACTCCGACTAATGGAAGAGGCAGACTCAGCTTTGCCCTGGGGGACGCGCCCCCTGCTGATCCGTGTGACGGGCGACGCCCCATCACCCACCACCCACTCTTACTTGAGAGGGAGGATACATTTTAACCCCACTGCCAAGAAGCTGGACATTCCGCGCCAACCTCCAATTGGCATGTCCATGTCTGCGGGCACGGTGTTTGACGAATCACTCAGCGCCCAGTGGGCATCATGCAACCGACCAAGTTTCCACACTGGGGCGGCGGAGCAGTGATCCCTCCCCAGGGAAGTAGTTGTTTAGGCAATCATTGTTGGTGGTTCCCAACCCAACATCGCATCCACGATAGACTCACCCACTACCGCATCTAGGTTCGACCCACCCAAAATTATGTAAATCAGCGCGCGTGCTCACATACGCGCACAGGCGATGCGTGTGTACATGGATGCACCCACGCACTAGTATGCGGCCATTTGTGTGTGCATTCGCACTGATTTATATCATTTTGGGTGGGTCGATTCCTCGTTGTATTTTTACTGTTGCTTTTGCCATTATCATTGTTTTTGTTCCTATCAATTAGTAGAAGTGGAATCAGTAGTATTTGTTTCGCTATCAACTTTATGTTTAGACAAGATTTATCATTATCATTGTTATCATCATTACTATCACCAGTATTACCATTATTGTTTTTATTGCATTATTGCTATTAGCATGATCATTACTACCGTTATCATTATCGCAACTGTTGTAGTATCATTATTAGCATTGTTATCATTATTATTATAAATATTAATATTATTATTATTATCATCATCATCATCATCATCATCAGCAGCAGCAGCAGAAGCAGCAGCAACAGCATCCTTATCATCATCATCATCATCATTATCATCATCACCACCACATTATCATTTTTAACATTATCATCATCATTAAAATTAAAATCAAACACCGGGTCACTACCAGCGACCTAGGGTGACTGAAGTTTGAGGCAATGGAACACCAACCAAAACATGCACATAACTTTTGCAGCAGGTTTCCCGAGTGCATACCAAAGCTCATTCCACTCTTCCCTTGTCCATTTAAGTCTTGTTTTCTTTTGATTGTTAGTACAAAATGGTTGAACCGCAGGGCCAGGGGTGGGAGCCATACCGTCCTAGTGACTGGCGGATTTTGACTAATGGAAGAGGGAGACAGTTCTGCCCTGAGGGATGTGCACCTTGTTGATCCGTGTGACGGGCGACGCTTCATCACCCACCTCCTACTCTTACTTGAGAGGCAGAATGCATTATAACCCTACTGCCAAGAAGCTGGATATCCCGCACTAACCTCCAATTGGCATGTCCGGTCTACGCGGGCATGGTGTTTGACGAACCACTTAGCGCCCTGTGGACATCATGTAGCCGATAGTCTTTATACTGGGGCGCTTGATCAGTGATCCCTCCCCAGGGGAGTAGTTGTTTAGGCAATCATTGTTGTGTAAATGGATGCACTCACGCACTCGCATGCGGCGATTTGTGTGTGCACTCGCACTGATTTTTCTTCTTATTATTATTATTATTATTATGGTTGTTGTAAAAGTTTTCTTTAGATCTGCTAATTAAAATCAAACACCGAGTCACTACCAGCGACCTAGGGTGATTGAAGTTTGAGGTAATGGAACATCAACAAAAATATGCAGAACAATTACAAATTAAAAACATCCAGTCAAGTCAATTCACGAACACAAAAATACTTCAGATTGATAAGGTTCTTCTGAGAACATGCGCTGTGCTGTTTAAAACAATCTTTATGGACTTCTTCTAATTTTGGATTTCCCGGTATTTGTTCAAGAAACTTATCAGTGCCTTTCTTTATAAAGCCAAGTGCTCGAGTAACAACAGGCAAAGTTTTGGTTTTTAAATGCCACTTCTATTTCCAGGTCTTTATACTTTGATATCTTCTCGAACACTTTTGTTGAGACATTTCTGTCTGAAGGGATGCTCATATCTATAAACATATCTATTATTATTATTATTATTATTGTTGTTGTTGTTTTTATGCAAAAGTTTCCTTAGATCTGCTAATTAAAATCAAACACCGAGTCACTACCAGCGACCTAGGGTGATTGAAGTTCACTTCAGATCGATAAGGCTCTTCCGAGTACATGTGCTGTGCTGTTTAAGACTATTTTTTTTTGACTTCTTCTAATTTTGGATTTCCCATATTTTGTTCAAGAAACTTATCAGTAACTTTCTTTATAAGGCCAAGAGCTCCAGTAACAACAGGCAAAGATTTGGTTTTTAAATGCCACATCTTTTCCACCTCTATTTCCAGGTCTTTATACTCTGATATCTTCTCAAACACTTTAGTTGGGACGTTTCTGTCTGAAGGGATGCTCATGTCTATAAACAGGCAGGTGTTGTTTATTTTTTCCTTGATGACGATATCTGGACGATTCGCTTGTATAGTACGATCTGTGTATATTGGAAAGTTCCACAAGATTGTAGCATCTTTACCTTCAGTAACTGGCTCTGGATGGTGTTTGTACCATTTATCTTGCATTCCAATTGAAAAGTGTTTGCAGATCTTCCAGTGCAGGTACTTGAACACTCTGTCGTGTCGATTTTTGTACTCATTCGGTGTTAATATTGAGCAACCAGATACAAGGTGATCAATCGTCTCAACCTTGTCTTCTCAAAACCTACACTTTGGGTCAGTGCCATTGTGCAAGATGTTAGCTTGATAGTTTCTGGTAAACAAACTTTGATCTTGGGCTGCAAGAATAAAACCCTCTGTTTCCCCTTTAAGTCCAGAGCTTCTAAGCCACTGATGGGTCGCAGTTTCATCTACATTTAAGTGTTTGCTTCGAGTTGCAAACTGTCCGTGGAGAGGCTTTTCATGCCACTTAGATTCAAGTTTTTCTTGTCCGACCTTCTTCGCTTTTTGTTTTTTATGTTTAGCAGCCAATGTTGGCAACATATGTTAGATGTTTTTGCTCTCAATACCTAATTCCTGAGAAATTTTATTTGATTCCCTTACTATTGAGTGTGACCTTTTGGAGTTTTCATGTACTCTAACTAATTGAAGCATCCAATCGTTGGTTAGATCTAAGTATTGCAAGAGACCAATCGTTGTTGTTTTGTACGATAATTCCAACTGCATCATCCCCTACCTCCTTTACTTCTAGGGACGTACAGACGGTCTACGTCTGATTTAGGGTGATACATCCTGATGCATGTCAATTGCTACCTAATTTTGGTGTCAATTTGTTTGAGTTCACTTAAGTTCCAGTCTATCACGTTAAAACTATATGTAACAACAGGTATTGCGAGAGTGCTGATTGCTGTTAGTTTGTTTGAGTTTAATTCTGTTTTCAGGATTGACCTTACGATTGTTGCATCCCATTTCTTTCGTTTACTCCTAGATATTTGTAGGTTTCTTTCTGATCTAATTCCTTTATTACAGTATCAATACTTAAATTTATATTGTCAGATGTCACTAGTTTCCCTTGCCTATAGGTTGCTTTAGCACACTTATCGAGACCAAACTTCATACCTATGTCATCACTGAAATCTTTTACAGTTTTCAGCAACCTTTCCAATTCACCATCATTCTAAGCGTAAAGTTTCAAGTCATCCATATAGAAAAGATGATTGATCTTCTTGTCCATGATCTTATATCCATACCTTGTGTTGTTAAGAAGCTGGGAGAGTGGGATAAGTGCCATACAGAATAAAAGAGGGGAAAAAGAGTCACCCTGGAGGATTTCGCATCTCATTCGCATGATGTTTGAAATAAGAGTACCGTTTACGTGGCTGAGAGTAAGATTTGTCTCCCATAATGTCATGTTGTTTCAAGAAAGTTGATTAAGACAGGAGAGATTTTGAGAATTTCTAAGGATTTTAAGTTCCAAGGGTGTGGGACACTGTCAAAGGCTTTTTTATAGTCGATCCAAGCAGTACTTAGATGTCTGTGTTTAGTATGGGCATTTTCGAGAATCATTTTATTTATGAGCAGTTGATCTTTACATCCGTATGATCTTCTGCAACACCCTTTTTGTTCGTCGGGAAAAAAATATTTTGTTCTTCCATGTGTCTGTAGGTTCTTTCGGTTAAGATTGAAGTAAGTAATTTATAGGAAGTTGATAAGCATGTAATGGGTCTGTAGTTTTTTGGGTTATCTGTTCTTTACTTTGGCCAAGAGATAAGTAGTCCCTTAAATAACCATTAGGTTAAAAAGGGGTTTATGCGTACTCTTTATGGGACAGGACCCCAAAACACACGTAAAGGGGTAAAACACACGCTACGACGACGCTACACGTCAAAAAGGGTCAAAAGCCCCGCGGTGTCAGGGCAGCCCGCGGAGAGAGGGGGGAAGCTGACCTTAGCGCGTCGGGCGCTGGGCACAAACTCCCCGGGGGAGGCGAGGGTGACCCTACCGCGTGGGTGCTTCACCGAACTCCGGTCAAACGAGTCAGATATAAAATGTGACCGCCCCTCGCTGAGCGGGTGGTTCTTATTGGGACATTGGATCCCGTGGAAAACAGCCACGGGTCCACGGGGTAATAGAAATAGAATTACCACATCCTGTAACAGAAATAGAATTTATCCACATCTTATATGCTCGGCCACCTACCCCGCGCCTCGCCTCGAGGCGCCTTCAAGGTGCAATTGGCTGGTCGTCTCTTCTCGTGCGTCGTCCTGGTCCCTTTTCGTGGCTTCTCGTCCCTGTCGTCCTAATCCTCGGTCCTCTGTGAACTGTCCGTCCCGTTCACACGTCCCAAAAGTCCCCGCAAGGTCCCTCCTTGACTTCGGATTCGTCTTGACCCCTCGTAGTCCTAGCCAGGCCTACTGGGCGGGTCCTGTCCCCCACGTCCCACAGATCTGTCCGGGTCCTTCTCGGTCCACACGTCCTCGTAATCTTCGTCCGATCACGGCGTCGGGGCAGGGGCGGATCTCGGGGGCTTATACCTGCGCTACGGCTCCTGGAGTTGACCGGACTGCAGGCGTCCGCCAGGCACAGCATTCTGGGCGACTGATACCTGCGGCAAAGGTGCTGGTTTTTGGACCTACGGGGAGTCTGGCAGGCACCCCCTTTTCTGACGAAAATCCTGGTCCGTGGGCCTATGGCGATCTTCGATGACGTCCTTCTTACAGCATCCTAAGGGCCCTCCTCGGTGCCGTGCGGTCCGACTGCAAATAAAGTGGGGGAGCCAGATCATACACGTAAGGGCCAGAGTAAGAGAAAAAAAAAGGAACAGAGAAATGGGGGTAGTTACCACTAGCCGGTATTCATAACAATTTAGGGTTTTTAATTTTGGTTTTTAACTTATTTTCGTCTTTTTTTCATTTTGTGTTTTATTTTCACAAAGGGTAAAGAAGAAACTATAAGAGGGAGATGTCCGTAGCGGTCCGCATAGACCTCTTTGAACTACCAACCATCTCTGATAGAAATGAGAATAGATAAGGGAACGACATCGGCGATCCGCGAAGATCTTTAACCATAGCCGTCACACAGATAAGAAATTATATGAACTTGTACTTTATGTACGAACCACTCGTCACGACGGACAAAATGCGGGCTAAGAGATCATATAATCTTTACCCCGGCACTAGACCGCAACCAGCCTATTAATGAAAAGGGCAGTCTTTTGTCCTGCGTGTGTGAGTGAGGTGAAGGTGTGTGTGTATGCGTTTTGGGACAGCTATCGTTAATGAGGGGAAGGCGAGTGACCTCACACAGAGATAAATCACAACACAATATTAACGTTCGCTATAACAAGACTGAAGTAAATTAGCAATGCTAGCTATTAAGATTATTTCAACTACCATTGAATTCAACATATAATGATATCGGACAGAATGTACCCCTGAATGAATGTGAATGAAAAAAATATTCGCCCCCAAATTTTTTTTTCAAGCAAATCTTCTCGGGGTCAGAAATCTGAACTGCCGAGACATGTCTAGCTTGCACGTCAATTCAATAAACTCAATAACGGGGGATCCTATACCCAAAAGCCGTATATGACTGAAAACGACTCGAGCCAGGGAAATAATTTCCCGCTCTCTTTGCGTATCTGAATGGGCCTCGCAAAATTCCGAAGGATATATAATTTACGAATCCCCACAAGCTGGGGGGTACCCAAACATGCAAGCGACTTAGAGGGTGAGAAAGGTGTGATTAATAAGCGAAAAAGATTCTAGCTTAACCCCTTTTCCCACATTAATTAAAGGACGTAACCGCGGGTCACACCGACTCAAGGGAGCCGAACGAACGAATAACTTCGGTTTTGCACTACCTCGAACCCACGGAGCGCAGATCTATTTGGCGTTACGCAACCCGGGGCAATATCGGGCAATCCTGTGCACTATGATATGGGGGAAATCCTACGCTATATTCAAACTAAGAATTTTAATGAATTTTCCGTTAAAATACTTCGTTCTAGCGCCGATAGAACGTGTCACCAAAAAGCATTGTAACAAAGATCATCTGAAACTACCCCCGCCGCCACCGACCGGGAAAAGAGAAGTGAGGTCAGGTCAAAGATAGGAAATTAACCTTTTTCTAATCCAAAGTGACGCAAAAAAGAAAAGGGGAAAGGGGCAGTCGGCGCGAGGGTTTGGAACGAGATAAAATGAAATGATATTCGTGATAAGATAAAAACACGAACACGTTAAATTCGTGCGAGAAACAATTAAAATCTCTAAAACGAGAGAAAAAATTATTAATTATAGAACGATATTTATGTTTTTTGATCAAAATTTCTCGATCGCACGGAAATGCGACTGAGGTGGGAAAAATAGTGGAGAACTGCCTTTGCTGTCATTAGCACCTTTAACCCACAAAAACAGCGGCTTAACACTGTATGGAGAAAGGAAGGGGAAAAAAATAAGAAAGGGGCCAAAAGGTTTACTTACGTGTTTTTTCTTTTTCGACATGTTCTTCTAGCGGTCGAGCGGATTTTTCTTCGGGGGTGGTGTGTTCGTGTTGCATGCCAAAAGGATGCAACGGCCCTCGCTGACTCCACTTTGTAACGGGTTATCGGGCCGCGCGGAGGTCACGGTCAGCCCACCTGGAGGGAGGCGAGGGCTGACCTTAGCGCGGTGGTAGCTTAGCACGAACTCTTTCGGAGGGAGGCGAGAGTGACCCTACCGGTCGGTGCTTCACACGAATCTCGGTCAAACGAGGTCAGTATAAAATGTGACCTCCGCCCTCGTGAGCGGGTGGTTCTTATTTGGGACTTTGGATCCACGTGGAAAAGCCACGTGGTCCACTGGTAATAGAATGAAATTTTCCACATCCTGTAACTAAATAGAATTATCCACATCTTTAAGGGTTTAAGTTAGGTTCTATCTTAATTGAGTTAAAATTAGATGCTAATTTTGCTGCGCGAGAAAAGAGTATTAAGCCAATATTTGGGATCTGGTCAACCCCAGGTGATTTCCATTATGGGACTTTTTTATTATTATTATTATTATTATTTTTGTTGTTTTGGGTATTTTTATTATTATTTTATTATTATCATTATTTATATTATTATATATTTTTATTATTATTATTTTATTATTATTATTATTATAATTTTATATTATTATTATTTTATAAAAGGCCGTGGTAGCCGAGTGGTTAGAGCATCGGACCCCAAAGACTGTCACGACGATCTGAGTTCGAGGGTTCGAGTCACCGGCCAGCCTTGTGTGTGTGTGTGTGTGTGTGTGTATGTATGTATGTGTATGTGTATGTGTGTTCGGTTTGGTGGTGTGTGTGTTTTAGGTGTTCGAGTGTGTGGTGTGTGCGTAGGTGTGTGTTGTGTGTGTGTTGTGCGTGCGTGGTGATGTGTTGGTGTGTGTGTTGTGTGTGGAGGGGTGTGTGAATGATACCTAAAAAGATAACAGTACTCACTCCAAATCATCACAACAGGAAAACTAAAATTAAGTCTTTGCTGTGATCACGGCGGCTCAACATGAGCCTATACGGTTAAAAAAAATACAAATATATATATATAATATTATATATATATAATATAAATATAATAATTATATATAATAGAATTTAAACTAATTAAAATAAAATATTATATATTATTATATATATTAAAATATATATAAATATAATATAATAATATATATATATATTATATAATAAAATATTATAATATATATATATAATATATATATATATTATAGAGAGTATGTATGTGTGAGTGCTCGCACGTGTGGTGTGCGTAATTTATTATATATATATATTATATATATATATATATATATATATATATATATATTATATATATTATAATATATACATATATACTAGCAGTGGGTCTTGTCTCTGTGCAAAACTGTTAACTGAGGACCTGGACAACCATGACGAAACGGCTGTGAGGGAGGAAGGGGAACAAGCCAAGGGGACGCAGTTGGTGCGTCCTGTGAAGACTCGTGTTTGCCTTGTGACCTGATAAACTTTGTGTTGCCCTGTTATAAGCGTTTCGTGCAGTGGGGACATGTGGTTTTCCCCTGTATTGTGCTATAGAAATTTTACGGGTAAATAACTTGTGTAAATAAAGGAAAGGACTGTCTTTTGTGTTATTCGTGCCCTCCCTCGCCAAGTGGGTTTCCCCTCGTGTGTTCTGGGACGCTGTGGTGCTCGGTGCCTCTTGGAGCTTTTCAGTGTTCAGACCCTGTGAAAGGCAGGGCGTCTGCCTACCTGCCTTGTTTTGGTGGCAGAGAGACGAGGCACCGGCGTAACAAATTGGTGTCAGGAGGGGTTTTTTGTGATTTTTGATCATGACGCGCCGATTTATCATGTCGTCCAAAGATGGCGGCAGCCATGGGGGAGGGGAGGCTGTGACTGAGGAGGCACGAGTGAGTAAAACCCGAGCCAGATGGCCCTGATAAACTGCCATGCTGGCCGGTATGAGGAGGAAAGGGCCCACAAGGGCAGAAGAGCGGCACAGAGGGCAACGAGCAGGCGCACCATCTCGTCGGATGCAGGCAAGGAAGGCAGAGGAACAGTTCTGCGACTTGTTTGAGGTGCTACAGAGCAATCTTCCCATCTGTGGATGGAAACTCAGCAGTACACCGACAAGGCCTGCAACAGCGTGAAGAGTGAACTGATGGAGGAGGGCAGATTCTAAAGGGGCGAGGTTCGGGGCCTGGGGGAGAAGGAAGGAGGAAAGGGGGCGTCACGAGTATAACGTCCCAAGCGAGAAGGAGACGAGTTCGGGCACAGATGCCAGAGTGTCAGATTTATGGGTCTGCCTGGGTCCGGGGCAGGAAACCCCCGGGCCTCGCCGTCGTGTCGCAGCATGGTCGTTCCCAAAAGGCTGGGGACCATCGGAACCGCCCCCTTTGGGTATAGGTGGCGGCAAACTCGGACCCGGTCAACCCGCCTCGTTGCCTCCCTCACCCCCTTCCTCCCCCCAGGTGTGTTAGTTCCCGGCTGCGTTCTCCACCTGCAGCCCTCGGCCTCCAGACATTCTGTGAAGCGTAAGCCCGCTAAGTAACGACGGGAAGGTGGCCGGGGAGGCATATGTCGCCCATTGAAATGCTGGCATCTTGCCCAGGGCTGGAGCCGGGGAAAAAAGGGCCTGCAGCGGGAAACAGCGCTAAGGGCCCCGGTGGAAGTTTTGGGACATCTGCCGCCACCCCAACATGCCTTTTACACCATCGTGGCGGAAGCTTTGAAACGCGTTTCGGGCACCACCACCAGGCCGAGGTATACGGGCCCATTTGAAAAGCGGACTCGTGAGCGGGGGCGAGACACTGTCCCACTGGTGCAGGATGTGGAGGCGCTGGTAAGGAGGTCGTACCCTGCGGCTGCGGAAGAGATAAATCGTGGTCCGGCCCGCGATTTCTTTGTTTGACGCTTTGCAGGCCAGCAGCTGCAAATCTATGTCAAGCAGGCACATCTGAGGACCTGCAGGTGGCGCTGGCGAGGGCCTTGCAGTTGGGAGGCCTTCCGAAGGCAACCAGTGCCTAGGGCCAGCTGCTCAGCCCGCCATGACTTCCGGGGCCGAAGGCTAAAGTGGAGAAGGTAGCATTTAAAAGGTGAGCCCGAGCACTTTTCCCAAAGGTTGTGTTTGGGGCTGCGGTGAGGAAGGGCACAGACGTAGTCGGTTTTCGGAGGGGAAACGGGAAAAAACTCCTCAACCGGACGGATTCTGATGCCCTTTTAGCAGTGCTGCAGGACTGTGGCAGGTATGGTCACCATGAGTGCATGTCCCAAGGGTAAGGAAGTGGTGCAGGAGGAAAAAATCAGACATGCTGGAGAGGGGGGCCGAAAACCCCGTTGTCCTCGTTCCCGGGGCCCCACTGGGTAAGCTGCCGTCGAACCAGCCGATGCAGGGGGAAGGCTCAGTAGATTGGAAGCCATGCTGCCTGACAGTGGACAAATGGGGAAGAAGACCTAGTGCGGCCTGATATGTGGCCACTATGCGACTTCCAGACGCCCACCCGAGACTGTGTGGTGTCACGGGGCATTGTGGACTCAAGGGGCAGGGAGGCTCATATTGGCGGGGCAGCCCCGGAGCAGGGGGTGCCGGTGTATGTGGCGATCTGACGAGCCTGTTGCGGGGCCTTTACCAGGGCCAGAGTAAGGCGTGTGTCGACCCTTTGGGTGGAAAACTGGTGAGGGTGCACGGTGATGTGCCCTTGCTTCCAGAGGTTGGCTGTGCAGAGGTAGGTTACGGCTGGGGCGACTGCACCTTGGGCCCCCAGGCAGAGTCTAGAATCTGGTGTCGACTGTCAAGAGTGATGCGTGGAATAGAGGGCCTCGTGGAGCCCATCCAAACCTGCAGCTTTGGCTGATCGTTTGCGGTTGGGCGGAGCCTTTTTGGACAAGGGAGGGGGTTGTTTTCAGTTTGGTAGCTAACTTTTCCGATAAGGCCCAGAAGGTGCCACTGGTGCAAAGCTGGCACTTGTGAAGAAGTGGAGCATCCAAAGGAGTCGTCGGGGAGCGAGGAGTTGGTTGGTGTGGGGCCGTTGCCTGACTTCCTCAGGACTTGGCGCACCGAGCGCCGCTAACCTGACGGAGGCACAGAGAAGATGACGTTAGCCCCAACGGCGATGGACGTGGCAGACGCTGACCGAGATGAGGGCGAGCATTTTGGGCCCTGAGGGCGATGCAGCAAGACGTCATGAGCCAGGGCTTGTGACAGGAGATACCCTCTGGTTTCCACTGCCAATCTACCGCGCCCACACCTCAGAGGGCCCCCCGCGAGAGCGAAGAAAGCCGCGCTGGAGAAAATTTTGTGTTTCTGAGAATGATTTATTTTAAATTTTCTGTAGTTGTTTCAGGGTTTTGATATGTCAAGCAGACGGTCTCTGCTTGATAGGGGGGATAGTGCTACGCCAGTGGGTCTTTGTCTCTCTGCGAAACACGTGTTAACATGAAAAGGATGACTTGAGCATATGTTAACATGAAGGGACCTGGGCAAACATGACGCAGCTGGCTGTGAGCAGAGGAGCGGAGGAACAAGCGAGGAGACGCGGTTGGGTGCTCCTGTGAAGACCTCGTGTGTGCCCTTGTGACCTGATAAACTTTGTGTTGCCCTATTATAAGCTGTATCGTGCAGTGTTTCCCCCTGTATTTTGCCTCTAGAAAAGTGTACGGGTAAATAATTGTGTAAATAAAGGGAAAAGACTGTCATTTTTTGTGTTTATTCGTGCCCTGCCTCGCCACTTGGGTTTCCCTTGTGGTGTTCTGGGACGCTGTGGTGCTCGGTGCTCTTGGAACTGTTCAGTGTTCACGACCCCGTGGATAACACGCCGTCTGCCTAGCCTGCCTTTTGGTTTGGGGGCAGAGAGACGAGGCGGCCGGCGTAACAATATATATATATATATATATATTTATAATATAATATATATATATATATATATACAAGAGAGAGAAAAGAGAGAAAAGACCGGGGCTAGGTGTTACCGTCCAATTAGTCACCCTTCTTAACAACTTGTTAATGGGGTACTACCGGGGTGCGCTGTAAAAAAGTGGAGGCAGGAACAGGAATATAGAAGTTTGATTAGGTGAAAAAGTATGAGGAAAAATTCTTTTCTCAAGGCAAATTTTTTTTTTCTGTTTCTATTATTGTGCTCTGTCTGTGGCATCAGAGAAATGCCTAGTCTTGGATCTAGTAATGGGTGGAAAGGGGTTTGTTATAAACACAATGCCCGGGCCATGCTGCCATTCATTGACAAAAATGGCAAAGAGTAAAAGGGACTAATGTGGAGCTTGTTGTTACGGGTAGTTGCGCCCGTAAATTCTTCCCTATCAAGTAATGCTGTATAATTACCCCTTAAACAATGACTCGGGCATAAATGGAAGACAAATAGGAGACAACACTCCCCCAGGTCAGACAGCAGCAGAATAAGGAATCACTTAGAAGTGTTACACATCAGTTTGATTTAAGATATGTTAGGGTGTTAGGACAAATAAGAAAAACAGCGTTTATATTTTTTTTTATTGGAGGAAAAAAAAGATTTATAGAGTTATAACCTATGCATGCTCATGAAACACACCCCTGTATAAAAATGTGTTATTTTGTGGTGTGTGTGTGTATATTTTATATATATATATATATATAAAATATATATAATAATTTATATATATATATATATATATATACATTTTTTTTTCTTTTTTTAACAACCATTCATTCCATTGCAGGACATAGGCCTCTCTCAATTCATTACTTGAGAGGTTATATGGCAGTGCCACCCTTGCCTGATTGGATGCCCTTCCTAATCAACCGCGGTTTGTGCCCTACGACACGTTTGACTTTTCAAGGCGATATGTCGTTTTCTGGGTAGTTTATCAAGGTGAAGTTCCTTGCCCAATGGGAACAACACGCCGGCCGGTGACTCGAACACTCGAACTCCGACAGTCGTTGTGACAGTCTTAAGTCCGATGCTCTAACCACTCGGCCACCGCGGCATATATATATATAGCCCGATCTCACAGCGGGAAAACGACATACCGCCTTGAGAAGTCAAACGCAGTTGTCGTAGGGAAAGTCGCCGTCGTGGCACAGGTGTTAAGTGCACCGAACCGCGGTTCATTAGGAAGGGCTTCCAATCAGGCAAAGGTGAGATTGGCAAATAACCTCTCAAATAATGAACTGAGAGAGGCCGATTTCCTGCAGTGGAATAAATGGATGTTAACAAAAAAAAAAAAAAAAAAAAATATATATATATATATATATATACATATATATATACATATATATATATATATATATATATATATATATATATATATATATATATATATATAATATGTGTGTGTGTGTGTGTATGTGTGTGTGTGAGTGTGTAAGTATG
>NC_051420.1:17588308-17595808 GCF_015228065.2 Penaeus monodon
AGATGCATAAATGGTCAGATAAGGTGCCTAGATGCACTTGGAGCCACAGGAGTATCAGGCCTAGCATGGTCTCGTAATGTACCAAAGGTTATTAAGTTTTATTGTGTTAAACGTGAAAGTTTGCAAAGGATTTTATTGTTTTCATGGTATTATTTTTATGGCTTTATGTTGCATATTTTAATTTTTTTTTTAACTTCCAGGCAGTGGTTGTGATCAATGACCAGTTGCCAGCAGCAACACAGAGAATAACAGAAAATGCTGCCTCAAATGGATTAACAGTTGAAGTTACAACTGAAGATGTTAGCGTCCTGTTACATAAGAGGACGTTTGACTTTATGTGAGTAACAAATCTTTGTATTGTATTGTATTCTCAGATACCTGTTTTCAATCTAAAATCAATACCTTCAGATGGCATTTACCTAGTCTTTGGCAATAATGGACCAAGTTCCAGATGCCACTTATACAGGCTATGACAACAGATGCTGCTTTCTGTTTTGTGTAGTATGTAACCATGCAGTTTTATGGCCCTAGATCTTTAGGCACAGCCCCATAAAGTCAGACTTAGCCCTCATTTCGTTTTACCTTTTATTGAAAGAGAATAAGCTTGTTATGAAACAAGGGGGGAAAAACATATCATTTTTATCTCTTGAAGAAAAACCATGAGATAAACTCAAATGCAGTGGTTAATGTACTTTGATTGTTTTCTAACTCCATTGAGTCAGAAGCTTTTTTGTGCAGTTCTAGTTATTATTTTGAAATATCAGTTGACAGTATATTTACATTATGGTGTCATTCAGGAAAAAAGGAAATGGAAACTATATCCAGTACTGTTTCATTGATATTTTTGGGACATTTGACAAGTGACTAAAACAAACCTTTTCGACTACACAAGATTTCATCTGTTAAGTCTTGAGAAAACAACTGTTTCAACTTATCATTTGACAGCTATATTTTTGACAGCTTGGAATTTCATCTTGTACAGATTACTGATTTTAAGACACAATCCACATTTCATGATTTTCCAGTAGTTGTTTTTTTTGTTACCAGTCTGTAACCTGATGTCTCCTTAACCCATTGCTGCCAGGGAATGCATGTACTTACATGTCATATACGCTGATTTTAGTTAATTCATTTTTTTATACAAAGATGGCTCCACTTAGGCTTAGTCACCAAGCAGTCAGTTACTAGTATTATCTATTTCACCAGTTTAATATTACCCTGCATATAGATATGCAGAAAAGGATGAACAAACATTGTAATAGTTGTTATAATGTACATATAATTCTTAATAGAACTAGTGAAAATTATATTCTCTAAGTTGACAGTCTGATACTCCAATAGAATAGACAAGCTTGTATTCTATATCCACTGCATTCTATATTCACAGGTTGTTATATAGAATTTAGAACATAACCAACTCATTTGTTGCATCATGTGAAGGAAAATAACTATAGAAAGTCACTACTTATCAAACAACATAGATTTTTTCTTTTCTCAGTGATACTGCTTTTTGTTGATAAAATTATAATAACAGATTTATTGCCAGATGAAATGCTGATTTGTTAGTCAATGTGTTTATGAAATGTTTCTTCAGAGCTGGTGACTTTTTTATTAGTAACAAAAAAGATGTATCCCTGTAGGTAGTTTGTTAATTTGCTGGAAAGTGATGTGTGGTCATGTATCTATGCATTTTGTCCAGTTGATTTGTAGTCAAGTGAAAAAGCCCTTTCACCCCTCATGGTTCTTAATCATCTCAGAGGTTTAAAGACCCATAGACACAGGCATCTCAATAGTTGTTGAATCTCAGATACAGTACCAGGCAAGGCAAACTAACTTTGGCATATGATTGCACACAAAGTCATGATCTACACTTTTTGATAAAATCTGCAAATCTGTACTCTCCTTGTCAGGCATTTGTTGAGATTCACTTACCAGTTAGATCCAGGTAAGTGTAGAATATACTTTATATATGATTATTTGTAGCCACACAATTTTGTTGCTACAAAGGCTACCTTGCCAAGAATGAAGACTTAAGCAAAGAAGCATGGGAACTTCAAGCCCTATGTTGAGTTTTAATGTTTTGTATTAATGGTATTTGCAGCTTGCACTGGTAGTAATGAATTAAGGATTGAGGGTGGTGCTTTTCAAAAGCACTAATTTGGTTTTCTTTTTCTGAGAATGCAGTCAGTAAATGGTATGAAATAAGTATTTTTTTAGGTTATTAATTTGTGGTGGTTATTTTATCACCAGCATAGGATTAATTCCTGTTGGAGTTTAATGATGATAAATACAAGTTACAATATTCATTTCCCCCTTTAATTTTCTTTAAATTCATAGCCACTAACAAGAGTTTAGCCTATTTAGCAGAAATCAGACCATGTGGTAAGTGGGTTGTAAGAAAACAAAATACTTTGAAAGTTGAGGCTCATATTTTAGTAATACTTACCTCTGATTATTTTAATCTGTTGGATCAGGGTGCCTGTCTGCCCACACATGAGCTAAGATCTGGGCATTAGGCTTACTTTAGTGGGGACTCCCCCAGGTATAGGCCCTGCCCACATGAACACTCATGTGCAGTGTCAAGACTCGTTTTCTCCCCTTTGTAATGTTTTCTGTTTTTCTGCTTAAGCATTTTTTTTTTTTTTTTCCCCTTTTTTTTTTTGCCATTTTCAAGGGTAGACATTTGATGGTAATAGAATTTTTTCCTTTTTACATCTCTCTAGATATTCTATAATTCAGTGCAATAACAATATATTTTTTTTTTCACAATATTCACTCCACTGGTGGTCATAAGAGGTAGGAATAGGATCCTGAGCATAGAAATAATGTCATTCCCAGTGATGGCTCATGGATGGTGCACTCCATACTTATGGAAATTACGCTATAGCCCCTTTCTAAATGTCCACTGAATCTAATCACCTTCCAAGAGCATTGTACATTCATGGCAAGTCATTCCTTCAGTCAATTTTTTTATGACAGCATATTCCAAACACCCGTCTTCAGTCAAGTTTTTACGTGCCAGAATATTACTGTCACCCGACATAATGGTCATGTCACCTGGATCTAAAGGGTTAATGAAAATAATTATATATTCCAAAGCTGAGTGTCAGCTGATAGCTGATACAAAATTGGTATGTATCAAGTGGATGTATATCACACGAGTTCTTTTCTCTCACTTTACAAACATTTTTCTTTTGCATTTCATTTAACTTCATTTGCATCATAGCTAGATACTATATTCACTCATTAGAACATACCCCATGCCAGATTTTTGGATTGCTATGGGTCATCCGTTCCCTATCTCGACGCAGCCTTCCGCAATGTCCCCAAAAATGGCATTCTAGCCATCACCTCGACAGATGACGCTGCCCTCTATGGAAAAGCTGCTGACGTTACAATGAGGAATTATGGGGGATATGTCGTCAAGACCTCTTATGCAAAAGAGCTGGCAGCAAGACTTGTGCTTGCTAGTGTCATAAGGTAAATCATTTTGTTGTGTGTATTTTCTAACATGGTAATTCGAAAGTGAAATGCATGGAGCAAAGTATTACATCTGTTTATAGTTTTATTGAATTTAGTTTCTACATATTGATGTAAATATATTTTGTAAGTATTAATAATTGAGTAATTTATCTCCTTCCTTAAAAATTAGGAAGTGAAAAATAACACTACCAGTACAACTTGCCAGGTATTCACAGCACACTATAGTAGAAAATGAAGTAGAATAAAACTTGAGTTTGTATCACTAGGCTAGAAAGAAACAAAGTACATTTTTCTTCTTTTGTTTTACTGGTGAATTTCATAATATTATGAATATTGCAATTGAGTCTGTATTTCCAGAGCTGCTGCCAAATGCAACAAAGGCATAGAGGTGGTTTGCTGTGTGGCCTTAAAGAGCTTCATCACAGTTGTTGTGAGAGTTTTGCGAGGGCCAGCCGCTGCAAACAAGTGTGTTCGTAAAATAAGGCGTGTCATACATTGCTGCTTGTGTGAAGACAGAGCTTTTTATCCACAAACTGTCTATCCTCTCGGTAGGTTACTTCTCAGGTTTGTTAATGTCTCTCAGATGGATGTGAGAAATGCCCAATGAATGGTTTTGAAGTCTATTAATTTTTGTTTTTTGATCTATTTATTTGTTTGTTTTTTATATATACTTTTTATTTTGATATCTACAAATCATACTATGAGGTATTGATATTTTACTAGGATAAAAGAAATGGATGAGCAAGGGAGAAATGAAAATGCAAAATATCTTTTTATGCTGCAAACCTCACTTGGCAAAGCATTATAATTTGCTTGATGTGAAGAGAAAAATGTCACTCATAGAGTAGCTCTCAATTTTATCAGATTCATGGATCATAATTTCAATTTTTATATTTTCAAATATTTTCAAGAGTGCAAACTCTGCAGACACTTGTGGCACCCAGCCAACACCTGCAGTAATTTTTCAGCTTTGCTTTCACCTAAACCAAATGATTTCTTTGTAGTTAGCCATGGTTAGCCAACAGGGGCTTGAAGTTATGAAAAAAATATTCAAGCTTCCCCTCTGCTCATCTCATTTTCTTTTGTACTTTACACTGGATGGCTGTTCTTGGGGTCGTGCGGGCAGCCAAAGGACAAGGCATGACGTTCTACACCAGATGTGTTTCGTGCCTTAATATCAAATAGCAAGCACTGAACACATAAGGCTGAAAATAGGCCAAGAGCTTCTTATAAAGAGGGCAGGGATGATGACCAAAGGACAAGAAGCCATTATTTTTGACTCCTGAAAATGTGACTCTTGTGTCGATGATGTAAAAAATATAACAGACAATGCAAATGCAGAGTCTGAGATAGGGCCTGACACAAGAGTGACCAGCTGAAAATAATACTTTATCTTAGAAACAATTTCTGGAAATTCTTTTTTAAAGATGAATGAAATGGGTATGCTAAAATGTGATCTGAAAACAAGTAGAAAATCTGTATGAAAATAAGGATAGGAGAAATTTGATGACTGTAAGAAGTATTTTACTAGGGTCAGTTTATAATTTCATCTACTTTATTGTTATTTCAGAACAACCTTATTCTCTGTTGTCGTGTGACTGTCGAAGTAGAAGTGCTGGAAAGTTGGCTGTAGAGTTAGGGCCTGTTTGGTGTGATGAAATCTTTGATCCAGTCTTCTGCCAGGCAATGTTAAGACAGGCCAATAACCTACAGTTTCCTCACAAAGTTACAAGTTTACTTCAGGTAGGAAATTCGCTATTGGTATTCTTCCATAGCATGGTTGCTGTGATTTTTTTCACAGTGAAGCAGAATGTCCAGTAAATCAAATCACATGAGACTTGTACTTCACCTGACAATTTTCACTTTCAAATGGTAAGCTTACATAGATTTTTCTCTTAGACATAACGTTCATTTCTTGCCATTCACAGATTTTTACTGTCAGATGATAAGGTAACACAGAAAATCTTTCTGTGTTATGAGATATGAGCCCATTCTTTTCCCTCCATTCACAGACTATATGCAGTGAGGCGAGTTGCAGATCGCAGCCAAGCACAGACTCAGGCACAGGAGGAGACAAGGAAAACACCCTGACGGAAGGCTTGGAGAAGAGCATGGCCTCTCTCCCTGAAGAAGAGGAGGAGGAGGAAGAGGCACTACAAGTCACCTTTCAAGAAGGGGAGGAAGGGGAGGGGGGGAGAATACCAAAGCGCATGAAGATGGACCATTCTGTCTTGCGATCTCCTCCTTTCTATTTCAACCTTCATCGACATTCTCCGAAAGGTAAAATTCTGTCCATGGTCAGATGAATAGGTATGTTTGGATGAAGGACTGAAATTAGGTTCTAGTTTTGATCTTTGCTTTGCAATGCTGCAATACATACAAAGAAAGAGATTGTTTGTAGAAGTTACAAATATGGTGTGGAAGGAAAGGAAAGAAAGGGATCAGAATATTGAAAATGGAAAGTTTAAGCATACTGTAACTGGTATAATGTCTGATGCATATGTGGTTTACATTTATACTGAATTTGTGCATGTGTGCATGCATAAAGAGAGAGAGAGAGAGAGAGAGGGAGAGAGAGAGAGAGAGGAAGAGAGAGAGAGAGAGAGAGGAAAAGAGAGAGAGAGAGAGAGAGGAAGGAGAGAAGAAGAGAGTGAGACGAGAAGAGAGAAGAGAGGAAAAGAGACATGAGAAGCTAGAAGAGAGAGGGAAGAGGAAGAAGAGGAGAGAGAGAGAAAAAAAAGAGAAAGAGAAGGAGAGAGGGGAGAGGAAGAGAGAGAGGAAGGAGAAAAGGAGGAAGAGAGGAGAGATAAGTAAAAAGGGAAGCGAAAAACAAAGAAAGAGAGGAGGGGAGAGAAGGTGAGGAAGAGGAGAGAGAAGGGAAGAGAAGGAAAGAGGAAGAGGAGAGAGAGAGGAAGGAGAAGAGAGAGAAGAGGAGAGGAGAGAAGAGAGAAAGAGAGGAAGAGAGAGAGAGAGAGAGAAGAGGAGAGAGGAGAGAGAGAGAGAGGAAGGGGAAAGAGTGAGAAGGAAAGAGAGAGAGCGAGAGAGAGAGAGAAAGAGAGAGGAGGAGGGGAAGAGAGAGGAAAGAGGGGAGAGAGAAGGAGAAGAGAGAGAGAGGAGAGAGAGAGAAGGAAGAGAGAGAGAGAGAGAGAGAGAGAGGAGAGAGAGAGAGAGAGAGAGAGGAATAGAGGAGAGAAAAAGGGAAGAGAGAGAGAGAAAAAGGGGAAAGAAGAGAGGAGAAGAAGGAGAGAGGGGGAAGAGAGAGAGAGAGAGAGAGAGGAGAGAGGACAGAAAGAGAAGAGAGGGGAGAGGAGGGGAGAGAGAGAGAGATGAGAGAGGGGAAGAGAGGAGAGAAGAGAGGAGAAAAAGGAAGGGGAAAAGAAGAAGAGAGAGAGAGAGGGAAGAGAAGGAGAGAGAGAGAGAGAGAGAAAAGGAAGAGAGGAGAGAGAAAAGAGAGAGAGGACGGAGAGAGGACGGAGAAGGAGGAGAAGAGAGAGCGAGGAGAGCGAGAGAGAAAGGAGAGAGAGAGGAGAGAGAGGAGGAGAGAAGAGAGAGGGGGAAGGAAGAGAGAAAAGGGAGAGAGAGAGAGGAAGAGGAGGAGAGAGAGAGAAGAGAGAGAGAGAGAGAGAGAGAGAGAGGAGAGAAGAGAAGAGAGAGAGGAAGAGAGAGAAGAGAGAGAGAGAGGAGGAGAGACGAAAAAGAGAGAGAGAGAGAGGGAGAGAGAGAGGAAGAAGAGAAGGAGAGAGAGGAGAGAGAGAGAGAGAGAGAGAGAGAGAGAGAGAGAGAGAGAGAGAAGAGAGAGGAAGAAGAGAGAGAGAGAGGAGGAAAGAGAGAGAGAGAGAGAGAGAGAGAGGAGCGAGAGAGGAGAGAGAGAGAGGAGAGAGAGGAGAGAGAGAGAGAGAATGAGAGAGAGAGAGAGGAGAGAGAGGAGAGAGGAAAAGAGAGGAGAGAGAGAGAGAGAGGAGAGAGAGAGAGAGAGAGAGAGAGAGAGAGAGAGAGAGAGAGAGAGGGAGGCATGTG
>NC_051420.1:17634061-17641561 GCF_015228065.2 Penaeus monodon
CTGCCCCCCAAAAAAAAAAAAAAATCAGCCAACTGACAGACGAGAGCAAGTTATAGGGCAAACTGCCCAAACCTTGGCCGAGCCCCTGACGATAAGGACCCACGCACCATTTATCAAAGACTGAGTCACCGTGGAATGGATCAGATCTATCCGGTGGCGACTCTCTGGGGGCGTGGCGGAGGTTGCAAGTCAGGGCCCAGGGGTCACTGCAATATGTTGCCCCTGCAGCACGCCTTCCTAGCTACAGTAGGGTTGGCGGGGGTAAGGGTGTGTGGGAGGGGGTGGGGTGGGGTAAAGGGGGTGGGGGTGAAGAAGGGGATGTGGGGGTGGGGTAAAGGGTGGTGGGGGTGAAGAAAGGGATGTTATTATGACAAAGAAAATCATTTTTTGTTGTTAGAAAACTGTAGTAGTATTTAGAGATATGCTCAAATGAGAACACGCGCGTCCAACACAGGTATTCTCAGACCAACTGAACGAAAATACGTTTATTAAAAAAAAAAATCTTAGTTTAAAGTTTCTTCTATACCAAATACATCGATATATTCAATACAATGCACTACGATCATGAGGCAGCGTGTCGAAGTGAAAACATATCGATGCTAATGTTGTAGATTAAAGTTTAAACAAGACATTTAATCGACGCATTTTCGGGCAATTGGTCTGAGACGCGCATGCCTTCAGATGATTGCCGAAGTAAGTAGATAAATAAATAAAAAATGGAGACAAGGTGGAGAAAAAGGTAAAAGTAAAAGTGAATGATATTAGTAAAATAAATATTACATTGAAAAGGAGAAGTTATAAAAACATATTACAGGAAATACCTAACTACTAAGCATCATATTCTGTTTATTTATAAGTTTCCTTTCACAAAATCCCCCCCCCCCCAAGAAAAAAAATCGAGTAATAGAGTAAAAAAAAAAAAATCTTTCAACAACTAATTTCGATACTGTTTTGCCTGTAGCACTCGAGCCAGTATCTAAAAAACAATATCTAAAAAAAAGCGATAAATGCGACGAAAATCTCCTCGGGCAAATGGCGGTTGATGGAGCTCCCGAAGACGCCATTAACTATTTCGAAAATGTTTCTTTGTCGCCTTCGATGCCTCATGCATTTCCTCTCTGGTTGTTATTTATTATTTTCTAACGTCTCTCCTTCTTTCATCACAACTTGAGTCATTCCTCTTCTTTGCTTCCCTTCCTTTACCCTTTGCCTATTTGTCTGTTCCCTTTGTATTATCCGGAACTTGGTCTGTTTATTGTTATTCTCATTACTAATCGCCTTTATATATCACACTTTTGTATCAAGTGATTGTATTGAAAAAAAGTGATGTATCGCCTCAAATACGTCATTTGTAATGCTTTTTTTGTCTTACCATTATTATGATCACTGTTTTTATTTTCATTATTTATTCATTTATCGAAACAGTGTAATGTGTGGGGTAAATATAAGTTGTTAGTTCTGTATTAGTGCTCTGGCGGCTTCACGCTGCTCATACTAACGAACGCTTACTAATGCATTAGTGATTTCCCTTTGACATTTGCGCGATGCGATACATTGGCTCAACTCATGAAGCCTCCCTCTCTATGTCTTCCTCCTCTCTCTCTCATATTATCTCTCTCTTATTCTCTCGTTCTCTCATACTCTCTCTCTCTCTCTCTCTCTCTCTCTCTCTCTCTCTCTCTCTCTCTCTCTCTCTCTCTCTCTCTCTCTCTCTCTCTCTCTCTCTCTCATTCTCATTCTCCCTCCCTCCCTTCCTATACTTTCTTTGTCTATCTCTTTCTCTCCCTTTCCTTCTCATAAAGCACTCACACACACGCATATATGTTTAGGTGCACGAATCTTATATGCATGTTTGATAATGATAATAGCATCTCTGCTGCGGATTCACAGCATGCAACAGAGATCCTCTGTAAATGCAACATATTCGACATGCTTGCTGCGTCACTTAAGGAAGAGTACACGAGAACGGATAACCCTTGAGAATCTTCTGTCAACATGCTGAACACTGCCAATAAGACACTGACTATCGGACAGCATGAGCTTCAGTGCATATGACGCTTCAACTATTCCCGTGGTAAACAGCAACACACATTTTAAAAAATCTGTCGTTTCTCCACATATAACTGTTTACATACATATAAACACACACATACATATGTATGTATATATGTGTACAAACACACACACACACACACACACACACACACACACACACACACACACACACACACACACACACACACACACACACACACATATATATATATATATATATATATATATATATATATATATATATATATATATATATATATATAACACACCCATAAATATTCTGGCATTGCGGCAACTGAAAGCCAGACGGGCACATAAAACCTCGTAAATAATTGTTTATAACTCGCGTGCCTCAGAATCCGGAGACTTGTATGCCCAATGAAAGGACATATTTTGGAGGCAGAGGGAGTGGAGGGCCTGCCTTTTTGTTTGCAGATGGAATCAGAGGGAGAGGGAGAGAGAGAGAGAGAGAGAGAGAGAGAGAGAGAGAGAGGAGAGAAAGAGAGAGAAAGAGAAAGAGAGAGAAAAAGAAAGAGACAAAGAGGAAGAGAGAGAAAGCGAAAGAAAGAAAGAGAAAGAAAAAGAGTGAGCGAGTATATAAGATAACAATAATATACGTGTATGTCAAACTCACAAAGGTACAGTTTGACGCAGAGACACATTTTATCAAACGCAAGCACCTACACGAACCCCTGGCGGATCTAGAAAATTTTATTTGGGGAGGGGGGGGGTAAGAGCTTTTGACAGGGGGCATAAGGGGGGGGGGCCAACATTAAAGAATAATTTACTCCCATTTTATTTTTTGTTTCAGCTCCATGACAATGCTGATTTTATTTACAAACCATTATTCTACCGATCACATTGTTTAAATGATTTGACCAGTTGTAGTTGAATTTGTTTCTTGTAATAATAGTCATTGGAACTAAAAAGTTAAGGGGTAACGGGGGGAAGGGGAGGGGTGTGGCGCCCAGCAATAGGGTACCCACCCCCTCCCACCCAGTGCCCGCTGTATATGCAGTCACACAAACAATCGAACACACACACACACACACACACACACACACACATACACACACACACACACACACACACACACAGAGCCCCTCCTTCACCCACAAACGAATATCATCTCAAACACGTACATCCTGACACACACGCACACAAACCACTTCGCAAACACATACTTTCACGCGTGTGCCAGTGATGTAGCAGTCTAACAGGCCTTCGAGATCCAGCATATGATAACAAACACTCTTTTTTTTCTCCCTTCTCCTTTTAAAATCTTTGCATGACTTCTGAGGAACGTTAAATGTACGAACTTTTATGGTGGTATGATATGCACTATTAAGTTAGACAATAGAATGTGAAGTTAAAATGCAGAAAAATGCCAAGAGATATAAATCATGATTTTGATTTAGAATAAGGTCAGAGAATACATTATAACAATATCCATAACAATAGTAGCGATACCATTACTACTACTGTATGATGATGAAGATGGTAATAACAATGATGATAATGATAATAATGGTGATCATGATAAGAATGATAACAACAACAATAATAATATCAATAATAATAATATTAAAAGCAATAATATCAATAGTAACAATGATAATAATAATAATAATTATGACAATAATAATGACAATGCCCCACCGCAGACTCCGCCCTCAAATCAGATCGGATAAAGTTACCCAGACAAAACGCACGCACACGCGCACGCACGCACACAAACCGGACATGCGGGCAAGCGCGAGAGGGCAAAGGGAGGAAGCACCTTGTTGCCCCGATCCTCGACGCCTTTCATCATCCCTGCGTGTTGCAACATCGGTGCAATTGAACATTAAGGCCAAGGACGTGGCTCCTCCCCCCTTCCTTGCCTCTCCCCCTCTCTCCCTCTCGGTGCGCTCTCTCCCTCCCTTATTCCCTCTTCTGCCTCTATATTCTCTTTTACTTATCCCTATCTTATTACTTAATATTTCTCTTTCTTTTTTCATCCCTTTCCTTTAACCATAGCTTCCCCTTCACCATCCTTCTCCATTTCCCTGTCCTTCCCTCTCCCCCTCCCACTCCCTTCTTCCCTTCCCTAACCCTTCCTCTCCCCCTTCCCTATTCCCCGCCCTCCCCTCCCATATTTCAGCCTATCCTCCTCCCTCTCCTTTTTCATTTCCCTCTTCTCCCTCGCCTCCTTCTCTCTTTTCCTCCCACCCTTTCCCTGCGTCTCTCTCTCTTTCCTTCTGCACCACCCTCTCCGTCTCTCTCCCCTCCCCCTTCCGTCTACTTCACCCTTCCCTCCTCACTTTCTTTCGCTTTGCCCTCTCCCTCTCTCCTTCCGTCTTCTTCAATCCTCCCTCCATCTCTGTCTTCCTCTCCCTTTTTTCCCCCCTTCCCCTTTCCCCTTCTCCCCCCTTTTTCCCCTCTTTTTTCCCCCCTCCCCCCTAACATTAACCCTCCCCCCTTTTCCCATATCGGGGGAAACCACCAAACGCCATCACCATCAGGGTTTGGGGTTTAGGGTTGGGGTTTGGGTTTTTGCCGAGGTTGGTTTTGGTTTCAATTTAGGTTTAAAATGTTGAGGAACGTTTGGGAAAGTGGCCTGGCTTTGGCTCCATCACAAAAAAGGGGGAAACGTTAGATCGGCTTTCCTTTAAGGGCTGGGTGCCCAGGGAAAGGGTTTTTCCAGGGGGGGTCCGTGAGGATCAGATAAAAATAGCATTACTCTTTGCATTGTTATCATTTTGCTGTAAGGTTTAATAATACATTGTGTATCTCATATAGGTAAAATACGATCAAATCTCAATAAATAAAGTACATTATACATATCGCATGCAAAGTTATGTTTATGTGAATATGTCTGGGGAAAGGTCCATAGCTTTCAACCGGGTTTCCCTTGAAGGGGTCCAGGGGGGGCCAAAAAAGTTCAAAACCATGCCAAATTTTTAAAACCTTTAGGGGTAATTTTAAAATTGGAGAAGTGATGCCCACAGAGGTAGAATGCTTTTTTAAAGGGTTTCCCCCTTTTTTATTCTTCCCATACAGAAGAGAACTTTTTATTGCCTTACAGGGGAAACGTCAAAGAAAAAAAAAAGTGAAAAAGACCAAAAAACCCCACACACCGCACACAAAACAACACCACACCACACACACACACACCCCACACACCCCCCCACACACACACAAACAAAAACACAAAACAAAAACACACACACACACACACACACACACACACCCCAATATATATATATATATATTTTATTATATTATATTTTAATATTATTAATATATAAAATATATAACATATATAATTATAAAATGTTTAAAGTTTTCCCGCAAAAACCCCACAAAAAGGACAATGATGATGATATAAAATACAGAAAGCCGATCCCCCGGCCCGCCCCCCGACGGCCGCCCCCCCCCCCCTCGGGGGGGCCGGCGATTTGGGGCCCCCGCCGGGTCGCCCGCCGGGGGAAAACACGAAAAAAAAGGGAAAGGGGCGTATTGCACAGGGCAATCTCCCATTCGGCAAAAATTTTGGGGGAAACTAATGGGACCCGGGTTCTTTTTCCAGTTCCTGAGTGGCCGCTTTTTGTTTGTGCGAAGGTGTTTGCGTGTATATGCATATGTGTGTGTGTGTATGTTTTGATTTTATAAAAATTTTAAAATATATATATTATAAAAATATATTATTTATATAAAAATTAAAATATATATATAAAAAAATTTTTTTTTTTTTCATCTATTCATATATATTATATAATAATATAATATAATATATATATATATAATTATATATATGATAATATATTAATATGTATATAAACACATTTTTTTTATATTTTATATTTTTTTTTTTGATTACTTTTTCATATATGTATTTTAATAAATATATAAAATCATAAAAAAATTTTAATAATGTATATATATATATATATATAAATATATTGTATAAATATTAATATAATATATATATATATTTTAATATAATTAAAAATTTAAAATTATATATATTTTTATTGATTTTATATGCACATTTTAATATGCACACAAACACACCACCCCACACCTAAACACAAAACAAAACACACACAAAAACCACACCCCAAAAACACACCCACACACACCCCACACACCAAAACACACACACACCCCAAAAACCCCCACACACACACACACATACACATACAAAAATACACATACACATCCCCAACATACACATACACATACCACACACCCCACAAATATAAAAAATTTTTATATATATATATATTATATATAATATATATATTATATAAAACATATTATACACTACATAAATACAAAAATATACAAAAACATTATACAATATATTTTATAATTTTATATTATTTTTATAATATATAATAATATATATATAAAATTATATATATGTATTACCCCCTATCCCTTTTATTTTAAAAATACATAAAAATATATATTTTATCTATATATAATATTATAATATATATATTATATAAAATTTTATATATTTTATATATGTGTGGGGGTGTGTGTGTGTGTGAGGTGTTTTGGTGTGTGTGTGTTATACATATATATACATGTATATACATATATATAATATACATCTTTATATAAAATATAATATTATATTTTAAAAATTAAGATATTATATATATATTATATATAATATTTTAATATAATATTTTAACATATACTTTATATATATATTATATACTATACTAATATTTATATATATTTATATAAAATATATATTTTTAAAATATATATATAATAATAATTTATATATACATATAAATATATTATATGTATATATATATAATATTTTTAATAATATATAATATATATATATAGAAACCAATACATAAAAAATACTTTAAAACGTATATAACATTATACACCCACCCCACACACCACACACAAAACACACACACACACACACCCCACACACACATAATATAATATTATATATATATATATATAATATATATATTATAATTTAAAATATTTACACACGCAAAAACACGGCACAACACACACAACAAAACCAAAACACACACACACACACACACACACACACCCCAACACACACACACAAAACCCCAAAACACCACCCCCAAAAAACCACACCCCCCCAAACGCACACACACACAAAACCCCAACACACACAAACACCCCCACACACCCCACACACCACACCCCCAAAACACCCCAAACACACCCCACACACACACACACACACACACACATTCATTTTTGCAGTTATGCAATGCATGTTTAGAAAAAAATCTTGTTATCCCTCAAAATAGGGCGTTTTTCCCCATGTTGTGAAAGTTACGTCTTTTTTAAAAAACGCCCCCAAAAAAAAATCAAAACGATGTACAAACCTTGGGGGCCGGGGCAATTCCCCCTCATTTTACCCCCGGAAAACCCGCCTGCTGAGCTCCC
>NC_051420.1:17645641-17673141 GCF_015228065.2 Penaeus monodon
TTTCCTCATAATTTTCCCCCCCAAAAATGCCAGGATAATTGCCCTATACAGACGTCTAGTGCAGTTCCCAGATGGTTCCAAGACCAAAATCACCTGAAGGTCCATCCATGGCCAAGCATGGCATGTGGCTGACAACCAATAAAAAATGTTTGGGCGTACTGTCAGTGTTTGGGAAACAGCTAATGAAAGAACCTCCCAATAGCTAATAGAACATATTAAGTCCGAATAGGAAGTGTTGTGGAGGAAAATACATAAACATGTCACCCCTGTCTTGGGGCTTGGACAAGGTTCTGAAAATGATTGTTATTATTTTAAGAATGAGTACCTACAGCTTTTGTCTTCCCCTTCAATTATTTATTCCCCTTGATTATTTATAGCATAAGACTGTAATAAAAATATCTTTGAAGTTAATAATCATCCTACCAACTGGTCAATTCATTGAAGGACCCTACCCCAAGAATAAAATATTTACATATATATAATTTTCCTTTCTTTTCTGTGGACAGCTACATGCAATGTACTTTGTGCAAGAATGGGTTCAAAATGTGTATGCAATATAAAATCAATGATTCTAAATAAAATGTTAAACAAACTTCACTTCCCTCCACATATTCAGTGTTTGAATCTATAGAAAAAAAAATATTAGTCATTTAATCAGTTCCTAAACATGTCAAGACAATACAGAAATGAGTTTGTGATAAAGAAAGTATGCCAATGTTTTCACCTAAACATATACTGTAAACAGATGTGCATTGACAAACAGAAGGAAAGTAAACATTGCATAAATGACAAATTGAATGAACAAGATATTCTTCAAGATATCAGACACCATACAGCACATTTGTAGTTTATGATGTTTTTACAAACAATTGGGATACCCTGCTCTGTCACAAACACAAAGAGGAAGAAAAATATGAATAATCAAACTATGGAACAAATACCTCTTTCTTTCCCTTTATCTGTCCCTCCCTTCTATCATCCCACTTAACCAACATCCATCCATCCTTCTTCCCTTCCTTCCTTTCATTTTCATTCATTCATTTGTTCATCCATCTATCTATCTATCTATCTATCTATCTATCTATCTATCTATCTATCTATCTATCTATCTATCTATCTATCCATCCATCTTCCTTCCTTCCATCCAAAATACTTATGTATACTCCTAGTCTTGGCCATGGCAATTCAGACTTTTCATGAATTAAATGGGTTCGTCTTCTCTGGAAACACCACCTAAAAAGCCTGATATTAAACAAACTATAAATAGTAAACACAAATTTTATAATGTATACTCAAGCTCAGGTATACCTTCAGTATATCTTCACTATATAAAGTGAATTATTCCACAAATATTTTCTATATCCCAAACAGCTGCTTAGACAATACCATGTTGGAATTCGCTCTGATGAAGGAAAAAAAATTATTTCTTCTTATTGATAGACAATATGGAAATTTTAAAACAAACAAAGCAATTTTTTTTTCTATATTTCAGAATAAAATACATCTTTTTAAAAAGTATACCCACAACATTTCTCACAGCCAGGTAACACCACCTTTTGGTTTTGTCTTTCCACATGCAAACATTAAAACACAACCAATCAAGAATGACTGCATCTTTAGGGAAAAAAGTATTAATTACCTATTCTACTGTCAGATGTCACCTCACAAAGCCTCATAATGGGATATCAATTAACTTTGTTTTGTATAGTATAAGTAAACTCATACAGGTACACTTACCCTATTTTCAATATATCTCATGTTTTACAGAACATGGTAAGTAGCCTTTATATATGGTGACTGAACACACCCATCAAACACTTTTTCTTTGTGTAAAATATATTCTGTGCTTTCTATAACAAAGATCTACATTTCAACATCCAACTGATTGTGCTTCATCAATAAAAGACATGCACCTTCCTAAGTGTGCTTGCTAAAAATGAGGTAAATGTGAAAAATTATGGTAATTCTACAGTAGTAAAACGAAAGCAGTAGCTTTCTTTGTGAATTTACAGTAAAGACAAAAATTCAACACTAAAAAGCTATGCAGAATGCTACGAGCATTAACAAAAGAAAAAAAAGAAGAGATGATTTGTAATTGATTTCCACAGCAATTACTATTAATCATTATAACTAGCAGTGTAATAATTTACATTCGATGTTTAAACTTCTTTATGGAGTATACAATACCTCTTTATGATTATTTAATGGAATTTTTGGTGTTATTTTTGTTTTGTTTTGTTTTTTTAATGGACACAGCCTGCACTATGACTTGCACTATAGGGGTTAAGTAAGGACTTACTTTCTATGTACCATCAAAGTGGAAAAGTTAGAAATATAGAGGATTGTTAAGATTCATATATAGCAATAAGAAATGTTAAGAGGTGCAGTTACCGAAGAGGAGAATAGTGCTCGGGAGTGAAAGCTTAAACATTAGGTACTGAAAGCATTGTATACGTAATAACCATTTTTAAGTGCTATCCTTATGGAAGCAAGGTATTCTTAAATCACCCTCCTCTTTTGTGATTTTGTAAAAATAATAATAGCAAATAATTTTTTTTAATGTGTATAAAAAAAAACTTATTTTCAAGTCTGCATTACCTGCCCTTTAGGTGTCAGGCACGAATCCTGCCCATCCTGACATCCTTATTACAGATCCTATCAATTTTCCAAAACCACAACTTTTTTGGCTGTTCTACAACCCTCCTCTTACAAGGATTGTCTTTAGAGTAGACCACCTCAGAGAATCAATTCAAAGTGACCATATAACTAGAGTTGGCAGTCCTGGATGGTGCATAAAAGATCCTACCCCAGTCTTATAATGTAAACACTCCGTGGATATATAGCCTGCCAATTGAAGCACATATGACACAAAGGCCTACTGCAAAAAGTGTCAAGACAATACTCCAAGGTATAGGTTAAAGTCCACATTTCACTGATGAGCACCAAAACTAGCAATGTCAGAGCCTTGAAGACATATTTTTGTCCTGCAAAGACCTAGGCATTTCCAGATACATTACTCTTCCTGCAAGGGCAACCCATTTGTTGACTTCATGGTCTGAACACCATGAGGTATGAATTAAATTATTTAGATATAATAAAATAATCAGGACAAAACTCCTGGTGACTTTGATTTCTTCACTGCAAGCATATAACAACTGATAAGGATTGCCTAGCATACTTGGATCTTGGTCCTTGTTCAAGAAACCTTTTGACCCTAGGGCTTTGCCTCAGCTAATGCATCAACAGTAGCCTAAGGGTCTCCAGAGGCTCACAATAAGATAGCAACTTCATCACCAAAGTCAAGATCAGAATTGTACCATGCCCAGTCCTTGCAAGTGCTGAATAGAGTTGATGCAAGAACATAGGCTTGTCTCACTCCTGAATTCATAAGAAAGAAGCTAGTCATGCTTATTACAATTTACAACACTTTCATTGCTGATACACAGGCTTACTACTAGTCCAAGTCCATGGCCAATCTCACAATAGTGCTCTATGGTGAGTCAAAGCACAAGGCCAGAGTCTACTGTGGATATGCCAACAGTGAATCCATATAAAGCAAGTACTGTGCCTGACATGCTGAGCAGTATACCTTAATGCTTGCTGCAGAACCAGCAATCCATTTCCTCTTCCAGAGAGGATATTGGTAAAATAAAGCCTGACATTATAAGTGATAAAACCAAATAATGTAGTGATTACTGTAGGGTGGAATTTATTAATGGCAGGTTTTGCATATGATACTATTTGATGCATAGTGCACCAGAATCCTAAAAAATATTGTTGCACTTTAAATTGTTTTCATTCAGTTATTGATCATTTAAAAATAAATATATTAAGGTAAAAACAAATCTACAGAAACTATTTGGGAAAACAAGAAAATGTTCAAGCAAGGCTGCCCAATCCCATCCTTTGCTAAAACCCTCAAAGATAATGATAAAAAAAAATATTATGCACTTCTTAAAAATAAATAAATGGGATCCTTGTTATGAACACAGCAATTATTCCTCAGAAAAAAATTTACTTGTGAATCAGTTCTGGAAAAATGACAGATGGCTCTTTATCATTACACAATGCTGACACCTATGTAGAAAGATATACTGTTTTCTTATGTACTACTATATTCCCATATTTATTCAGCCATAAAGCATGCACTGAGTTATGCATATTTCCTAACATCCTGAGTCAATCTGAGCAGCACCAGATGTACAAAAGCCAAAAATAATAATAGTAATGATAATGATGATGATGATGATGATGATAATAATAACAATAATAACAATATAATAATAATAATAATAATAATAATAATAATAATAATAATAATAATAATAATGAGGATGAGGATGAACTTCAAGGTGATCATCATGATGATCATGACGATGAGGATGGTGATATGGCGATGGTGATAGCAATGACGATAAAGAAATAATGATTATCATTATAATAATAATAATGATATCAATAATAATAATCATCAAAAAGGTTAGTGATTTGCAATGCGTTTCAAAAACACAAAATTTTTTGGTTTTACCCTTGGCAAAAGTGTCTTCATCAAGACTGCATATTCATTAACTTTTCTATTTTCGGTTATAAATGCATGAAGGAGGCTTCCCAATCATGAGTACGTTTATGCATGAACACAACTGATAACCCATTGCCGCCGGGTGGCATGTACACACATGCCATGGCATGGCGGGACCATCTGCCGGGGGCATGTACGCACATGCCATAGAGTATGCATGGACATGCCATGAGTTTTTTTTTGTTACAATCACGGCAAAGATTATTTTTTTGCCAGTGAAAGTGTGATTAAGTCGGTTTTAACACTTTCTCATTTTTACCATGCAACAAACAAAAAAAATGCAACAAACCGACAATTTCAACTCCATGATGCCACACACTGCTTATTTTATTCGGACTATAGACCGAATAATGATCAACTATGGAGTCTATATAACAACAAAAATACCCTTCAGTCTCGATTTATCAGGAAGTTTGGCAAGTAGAGACTGTAAAAAATAATGAAAATTGAAAATACAACATATCTTCGTAGTATTACGAAGAAACGGCATGGGATGCTGGTATTTGGCATGAGTGGTCGCGCATGCTCGGGCGACGATATAAGCCCCCGGCAGCGAGGCCCCGGCCTCTATGAATGCTACCCGTCAATTATGGGTTAAGTAATTGAAGATATACCCTAATTTTTCATTCAGAAAATGACTAAAGATATTTTTATTTCTATTTTCAAAGAATGGGAATAATTTATACCCCTTCTTAAAAAACAAAACAAAAAAACTCTGAAGTATTTTATACATTCATTGTTAGTATAAATCAACAGCAACTTCATTTTATTTGCAACGATTGCAAATTTTTTTTTTTTTTTTCTTTCTGTCTTTTTTCCTTTAATACAAAACTAATTACAAAACCTAAAATCTATAAAAAAATAAATGTTTCCTTTCGATTCCCTTCACATTCGACATTCACGCTTTGCTACAATATTTCTCTACACCCTAATCTCAAAAATAAATAATATTGTCACAATCTTGGGAAAAAAAAACAGTACTTATGATGCCAACAACACCGATGGGTCACTTGCTAACATTTACTTCTGGCACAACTCACTTTGCTCATATTTGGCCTCTTAATAGCAGTACAAATGAAATTTCCTGCATCAATCAGTTTATCAAGATCTACTCCTGTTTCAATTTGCAAGCCATTGAGCATATAGACAACATCTTCCGTTGCAACGTTGCCCGATGCGCCACTTGCATATGGGCATCCTCCCAGTCCAGCAACAGAAGCATCTACAACACTGATGCCCATCTGAGGGAAGAACAAAAATTAAATCAAACTACCACAAGACAGTATAAAAATACTTAGTTTTAGTTTATAACATCTTACAATGACTCTAAAAAATGTAAAAGCAATAACATTATTATCAAAATGTAAGTCAAATTCAAAATGACATCTTAAACTCACATTAAGCATACAATTACTATGCATCAACTCATTCACAAACACAACAATAAAAGAATACAAATAATAAAAAAATGCTCACAAACACATTCACGTACACATATGCGTGGACACACACACACACAAGAAAATAAATAATATAATAGTAAAAAAAAAATATATATATATATATATATATATATATATATATATATATATATAAATATATATATATATATATATTTATATATATATACATACATACATACATATATATACATACATACATACATACATACATACATACATACATATATATATATATATATATATATATATATATATATATGGATACAGATATAGATTTTTTTTTTTTTTTTTTAATATTGATATCTAAACATTCATCATAAATAATATGGGTTATGCTTGGGAAAAAAAAGCATATTGGACCCAAGGGATAACACTGACCTTATGCAACAGACAGGCACTAGATCACAAAAACTGTTAACCCAACCACCACAGATTTATATTATGTCCCCTGTAGTTTCTTGTGAATTTTGTTAAATACAGTTGGCTCCACATGTGCTCAGCCAGCAAGGAGTCTATCAGTAAGCCCTAGTGACTGATAATGATTTCCTCATTCCTTGAATTGGCAAGAAAATGTATTTTTCTTTTTAATATAACTGATATCGATACTGTTTTTATTGTTATTGATGTTATGATTCTTTAGTTGTTAGTAACCCTTCGCCACTGGGTGGCATGTATGTACATGGCATGGCTTGCCTGGACAATATTCCGGGTGGTATGTGTATACGTGCCATGGTCGGCCAGTCCTGTTTTCCGGGGACATGTACGATCATGCTGATACAATTGCCCAGCGGCGGGGTCTGGGCCACTACAAAAGCAGCCCAGGAGGGAGGGCTTTTGTATCCGGAAACCACCCAGCGGCATTGGGTTAAAATCTTGGTAACATTTATGACAATGAAATAATACAAAAGACCCTTTCCAAAAGTCAAGGAAAAGGGTAAACAGGCGAGATAGGTAGGACTAATAACTGACTCCTTGGTAATTAAGCAGTTGTAGAGCCATCTATGTATAAATACAATAAATAAACTTATATTACAGTGGGCATAAAATGTATTCTTGCCATCCGTGCTGATTGGGTTAAAAAAGCACAAAATCTTTTTCACCAAAACCCGTTTGAGCAATAAGGATGTTTGGGGGGGGCCCCGGCCCTTTTGTGTCGTGGCAGTGGGGCACCCAAAACCCCAGTGGAAGGGAAAAATTAAGGGCCCTTTAATTTTAAAATTTTTTTAGGGTGCCTGGAGTCCAACGCCCAAAGGTGTCTCCGAGGGAAAAACTCATTTGCAAAACCCCTCTCCCTACATGGGCCCCAAAGGGAAAACCCAAACCAAAACGTGGGGCCAAACCACTGATTTTTCTTTTTATTTTTATCTGTTTAGGATTTATCATTTTTATATTAATTTAAAAAACATTAAAAATCTATTTTTATTAATTATTACATGTGACTGGCACCCGGGGCCCTTTCTAATTTACAAAAGACTTTATGAAATCATTGGGAAATTTTTAAAATTTATTGGTTTAAATTTGTTTAAAATTGCAATTTTTAGATTTCAATGGGTGTGAAAAAGACCATGAATAACCTTTAAAAATGGGATTTGGGAGTGAGAGAGCGAAAAAAAAAGTATGTAAATATTAAAAAAAAAAAAAAAAAAATGCAGTTTTAAAAAAATCATATACTTTCAGAAATTTAGTCAGTTTTTCCTTCCAGATAGTTTTTTAAAAAGTTGCCAACAGGTGGGGAAGTACATACATGCCTGGGGAGCCTGGGGTATTCATTTTTGTGTTTATGTAATGTATAAACATATATATATATATATTATATTTTATATATATATATATATTTTAATATATATTATATATATTTTATATATATATATAATACATATAAAAAAATTTTATTTCCTATTATACATATAATACATATTATAAATATTTTATACAAAAAATATAATAATATACATATATGTACCTTTGATAAGACAATATATATATAGACCCTATATATTTATAAAAATATATATAATAAAATTATGTATGTGGGGTGTGTTTTTTGATGTGAGCATACGTGTGGGTTAAAATTTTGGGGTACATGTATTTGTAGAAGCAGGAGGGGTAGAGGGGGAGAGTGGACATAGATGTGCAAAATGGTCAAAATCAAGGAGGATCGGGGGAAAAAGAAGAAACGAAGATTTACGAACGAAAAAAAATCACGTTATTCATAAAAACACTGAATATAAAATTATATCTATATGGAAGTGATAATATAAACTTGTTGAAACTAGAGTTTATCTTATAAAATAATGATCAACCATGAGTCTATATAAAAACAAAAATATCCTACAGTCTTGATTTATCAGAAAATCAAATAGAGACCTTAGAAAATAATAATAATGAAAATACAACATAGGTTCTTAGTATTATGAAGAAAAGGCAAAGGATGCTGGCATTGGGCATGAGCGGTCGCGCATGCTAGGGAGACGATATGAGTTCCAGCAGCGAAGCCAGGCCACTATGAATACAACCCACGAGAGAGGGGTTTCGCATAGGGAAGTAACCCGTCCCAAAGGTTTTAAAAGACACCCGTTGCTTGTGGACGGTGCACTTGCCCGCGAGCAGTAACTTGAATGTCATCCTGAGAGCCTCTTATCTAATACAGTTTCTTCCTCTCTCTCTCTCTCTCTCTCTCTCCCCTCTCTCTCTCTCTCTCTCTCTCTCTCTCTCTCTCTCTCTCTCTCTCTCTCTCCCCTCTCACACACATACACACACACACACCACACACACACACACACACACACACACACACACAAAGTGAAAGTTCATGTTATTTACATTAAACTTATTAATCTATCTGTCTGTCTGTCTGTCTGTCTGTCTGTCTGTCTGCTGTCTGCCTGCCTGCCTGCCTGCCTGCCTGCCTGCCTGCCTGCCTGCCTGCCTGCCTGCCTCCTGCCTGCCTGCCTGCCTGCCTGCCTGCCTGCCTGCCTGCCTGCCTGCCTGCTTGCTTGCCTGCCTGCCTGCCTGCCTGCCTCTCTCCTATCCCAGGTGGAGGGGTAAGCGGTGAAGTGAAAGATCGGGGGATATGGAGGACAAGGGTAGGACCACAGAGGGGGAAACCGTGACGTAGACTGCTAATGATAGTGTCGCATTTTGGGTAGAGGGTGGGGCATGGTCTAGCTGATTTACATGAAAGGTGGGAAGAGGGATGGTGGGTGAAGCTATAGAATTTCTAGGCTAATATACGGAGTCTAAATAAAAAAGCCAGAACAAAATACGGGGATCACACGGCAGATACTAAAATAAATTGGAATTAGGATGCCAACAGTATTTTCTACTAGTGCTTCATGAAGCAGAAATCAGTGTCTCCATATAGAACGAGTTAAAAGTGTTGATAAAGACATGGAAAATCAGCCTTCAACCTTTACGGTTTCCCACTGTAAATGAGAAATTATCTGAAATGGTGTAGAATAGAGCACGGACCACAAAGCTTGTAAAAAGTATGTGTGTGTGTGTGTGTGTGTGTGTGTGTGTGTGTGTGTGTGTGTGTGTGCGCGTGTGTGCGCGTGTGTGCGCATGTGTGCGCGTGTGTGCGCGTGTGTGTGCGTGTGTGTGCGTGTGTGGGAGCGTGTGTGGGAGCGTGTGTGGGTGTGGGTGTGGGTGTGGGTGGGTGTGGGTGTGCATGTGTGTGTGTGTGTGTGTGTGTGGTGTGTGTGTGTGTGGTGTGTGTGGGGGGGGGGGGTGTGGTGTGGGGTGTGTGTGTGGGGTGTGTGCCTCAGCGCTGTCTCACTGGGGTTTCTTGTGTGGGGGTGTCATTCTTGTGGGGGTGTTAGACGTTGTGCGGTGTGGTCGTGTTGGGCCTGAGGCGGGTGGGTGCCTCCCAGCGCGCACTATTCCTTCCCAAGCCACTCGACCTCATTGTTCCCTACTTGCAGTTCATTCACCAATAAAGAGTTCAAGGGCCCATACATACCCCCCAACTTATAAACTTATCCTATTGATCCCTTGCTAAGCCCAACTGTACCAGAGTTTTTTATAGACTCTTAAGGGGGTGTGTGTGTGGGAGAGAGAGAGAGAGAGACAGAGAGTGTTTTGGGGGTAAACAGTTGGCAATCTACAATCTCTGATGACGTATAGCAAGCACCTATTCCATTTTGGGGAACAGTACAGTAAAATTATTATTAAATGTCCCTGTGGAGGTGGACTTTCCCAGATCCAGTTCCCCCGCACTTTTCCATATTATGAAGTTCTGCAGGTGTTGCTCCCTCCACGAGATCCCGCATAGTACTGGAAACTAGGTGCACCCCTACCAAGGTCCATAATATGTTTATCAAGTATAAACTATTATACATACAAGCATTATATCAGAATTATTGTCAAATACTATTTGAAATACATAATACGGCTCTTATTTTTCTATATGACATATGTATAGTTTTAAAGACTAACGTTGCACCATTTCAAGAGGTCTGTACCACCTGAAAGCTTCCCACTGGGGCAGGAGAGTTGTAACGAGTATGAAAATAGAAATATACAATTCTGGCTTATTTATTAATAATGAAATATAATATCTGCTCATGTTGGTATCCCTGACATTTCCCAGGCGTTTAAAACACTACAATGATGATACCAGAAATCTCTGGGTGTCACTCATTCCAGTGACTTCTGGCAACCATGCAGACAGCCATTTGGCTGGGGATCCCACTATGTATAGCAGAACTTCCCACTCAAATCGCTCTAGCTCGTCATGACACCTACAGCCATTACTGTCATGATGAGTTGGTCTTTCATGACAGTTATAGGTGTGCCTGGCTGTAAGAGGTTAAAGATCTTGAGAGCGATTATGAATATGACAATCATAAATGACAATTGACATTCCCATAGCTGTCTTTGACATTATCTTTCCCCCAAAAAATATGACTATGAATTTGGCTAAAAATCGTGATTAATCTAACATTAGGCATACCAACTGCAGTGCACGGGATGCATTAGGCATACCACCAGTCCCCACAGACATCACAAGGGGAGGGGGTTGTCCATGCAGTTTAATGATATGGTTTGGGAGTGTGGGGCTCCTCCCTTGGGACTGGATTGCAGGACATGTACCAGCATTTTAATAATACAGCTATTAATCTCACAGTATAAACACCCACCTATATCTGAAAATAAGTTCACAATCTCTCCATTATATTAGTCCCATACTAGACAATAGCCAAGAGGGTATACCACTATAATAAAGTTCAAAATGCTATTCCTCATTACCTATCAGCATAACCGGTAGTACATAAATAAAGAAAGAGAAGAATGAAAAAAAGAAAGGATGAAAGAAAGAAGTAAATAAATATATAGATAAATAAAGAAAGAAAGAAAGAACTAAAGGAAGGAAAAAAGAATCATATAATAATCATATAAAAAAAAAATCATACATACCTTTGCTACTGCCTTGGGATCAACAGGGCCTTCATAGGGACACCCACACACACAGGAGACGTAACCCCTTACACGAATCCCAGCCTCCCTTGCAGCATCCATAACAGCTTGAAATCTTTGTAAGGATTCGGCAATACTGCAATTTATATTCTTTTTGCAAATGTCTCTGAGGCAGCTCCAAAGATTGCCACTTCCTCGCACCCTGCTGCTACCTGCAAAAAGTTTTTTTTCTTTGTATTGAGGGACTGCTGAATATATGAATATATGAATGAATGTTTTTAAATGAATTTACCCCACATGAACAAAACATCACCAGACAACATTAATTCAGTATATCCCCAAAATATTTATTAAAAAAAACAAAAATGACAACTAACTTTGTAACTTCTGTGTCTGTTTAAAGAATATCTTTTACAGAGGCTGAATATCTACAAATAGTAATGCTTATTCTAATGCTCCATGGAAATAACTTTTTTTATAGAAAATATTACCAGGTGAGTAAAGCAAGCATGAGTCACTCCTTGAATAATTTATTTACCTATTTCTCGATTTTTCATCAGTAATTGTTGTCTTCATCACTATTCAATATTTGTAAAACATGTCAAAAAAACCAATTAAATACTATTAACATGATGCTGATAAAGATGGTATGTATGTTCATCCCAAAGCCCATTGTGAAATTAGTTTTTTGTGTTCACACACTGGCTCTACAAGTGCTTAGTCACCAAGAAGTCGATTACTAGTCCTACATATCTCTCCTTTTTTCTTGAATTTTGGATATGTTCTTTTTATTCAATTCCTATTACTCTTGATAATAATATTATAAAAAAAAAAAAAAATTTTAATGCCTATAATGATAATAGTACTGATATTAACCCCTTTGTTCTGGATGACATGACCTACAGATAATAAAAAATTTGGCTTGAGGGGCGGGTGATGTGAACATGCCATCGTGAGAAAATTTGGCTGTTGGTCAGGTGACGCGAACTTGCACATCTCCTCTGAAGGCCGTGGTGATGGGAAAGACTTGCCACACATGCACAAACCTCTTTGGAGGATGATTAGACTCATTTGGCAATTTTGCATTATTCCCATCAACGAACGAGAGTGGAATGCAATGTCCATGAGCCATGACTAAAAGAGGACCAGCTCCATGGAAGACACCATTTCCATGCTAGGCTCATATTTCTAAGCTGTGACCGGTGGCACAGGTTGTATTATGGAAAAGTGAATATTACAAAAAAGTTTTAAAAATGAAAAAAAAAAAAAAAAAAAAAAAAAAAAATAAATAAATTTAAAAGTTAAATATTGTATACTATGTAGAGAGATGAATGGAGACTGTCCAAAGAAAACAGTCTAATACCATCTGGATAATGCAGATCAATTATAAATATGGACATTGGAAAATAGCAAAAAAGCTAAAAATGCTTATGCATAAAGAAGAGAAAATAACATTGCAAATAGGAGGCACAGAGTCATGTCACCACACATGAGTATTTGCATGTGCCTGCCTATAAGCCACACACCTATCAGAGCAGCCACTCATATAAGCCTAAAGCCCAGATTTTTGGTTATGTAATTGCCATGATACAACTGGACCTAAGGGGTTAATAGCATAGAGAAAAAAAAAAAAAAAAACTCATGGAAAGCAGAAATCAGACGTTTATATACAGCAGAAAAATAACTATCATTACCTTTACTTGTAATCAATGAGGAAATTAAAATTTTGCTCTGTTAATACCAGAGACACCTATGTGTAAAGATATTTCACTGAACCAAACTATGGCGAACGTTATCCGTTTCAAATGGCATTGGGCTAAAGAAAAACGACACACATCAATAACAGAGATTCTTCTAAAGCCATTTAATTTTCACTGATCTTTTGTTCCCACACATTTCTGTCTTTAATCTGTACTTACTGCAGCCTGAAATCCCTTCAGATTGGGGGTCAGTACAGGATAGGAGACACCACTAAAACGTTTAATTCCAGTTAACACTTCGCTGTGATCTGCCATTTGTGGGACCCATTTTGGAGATACAAAGCTGAAAAAAGGAACAAGAATCTGAATTCAGGAAAAGATACAATATTTATAAAGATGATGATACTACCTTGAATAATCCTTCAAAAGACTTCCAATCTTTACACACTCATGCAAACAAACACACAGAAATACCTGCATGTCTGCAAATAAACAAATATGCACACACACACGCGCGCGCGCGCGCATGCACGCACACACGCACGCACACACGCACGCACACACGCACACTCACACACACACACACAACAGAACTTGTCACATGTATACTGTACCTGGTCACCTCTACAGCCTTGTGTCCAGCTCGAGACAGCATATTAATAAATTCAATTTTTACGTCTGTTGGCACGAGGGCCTTTTCGTTTTGTAGTCCATCCCGTGGGCCAACTTCCACAATCTTGACTTCTTTAGGGTACTGTGACTGCAACTGTGCCCCTCGGATCTGTTGGATACATTATGATAGATTTATGTCTTTTATAGAATGGATGGATGTTTCTTAACACAATGCCCCCAGGAAAATGCTGTGCTCTTTTTTTTTTTTTTTTTTTTTTGTGTGTGTGTGTGTGTGTGTGTGTGTGTGTGTGTGTGTGTGTGTGTGTGTGTGTGTGTGTGTGTGTGTGTGTGTGTGTGTGTGTGTGTGTGTGTGTGTGTGTGTGTGTGTGTGTGTGTGAGAAATGTCTCTGCTAGTGTTTAGCCACAAAGGAGTCAATTAGTAGACCTTGTGGGCTTACTTCATTACACCTTTCCTTGAATTGGTGGGAAATTTTTTTTTACTAATGTTAAGAATATCGATGGTGTTATTTTTATTATAGACATTATATTTACTATAATGTTATAAACATTAGTAGCAACAAAATAAGATGATGTAAAATATTTTTGTAAATCAAGGAAAAGGATAAACAGGCAAGACAGGCAGTACTTGTAACTGGCTCATTGGTGAATTAGTACAATTGTAGCCATCTATGTGTAAAAACAATTAATAAAGTAAACTCACAATGGGCATGGCATGTGCGTACATGCCATGCCCCACAGCAGTGGGTCAATTTGAATGGATCTATTGTTTGAATTTGTGACTTTTACAATATGAAGACATATGGCTTGCAGGTTGCTGTGTCCACATCTAAAGAAGAAATGTAGTTCAAGGAAAATCTATGAACACACACCAATATCATTAAAACAACAAAACAACAACAATAAATTTATTAATATATCAATAACACAAATCCATGCACCTATGCTTTACAATGATGGAAACAAGTGAGTGCAAGAAAACAGACATCCACCTTCAAAACACAATTCTTGGGATAAAAGGAAAAGCCATTCATACACCTTCACAACTTGGATGTAAAAATGTGGTAAAAGTGAAGTGCAAATTATGGAATTCATTTTTTTTCTTACCTCTACATACTGTGATTTTCCAAATGCAAGCTAAAATGGAGCATACAGTAACAGTTAATTAATTTAAGATAATAATTCTTATTTACAATATAATTGTCAAAACCAGTGTCCACCAAAAGAAAAAAAAATTGTTACACAAAGATACAACATACTTTGAACTGGAGACTATAATTTTAAAAAAAATTATTTCACTGTTCAAGTTTTCTTGCTATACAATGAGTAATTCATGTGTCTGGCAGAACTTAGTACCTCACATGGTTCTTATTGGTTCCTTGTTGACATAGAACATTTCTAATGAAAGCTAGCACAAAGTGGCCAATTATCTCTAAAGCAGTGGTTCTTAACCCCAGGATTTTGGGTCACAATCAAATATTATCTAAGGCCAGATATTATCTAGAGGGAAGTAATTCTCATGAAGTTCAAGGAAGTACCTCTCTGTAAAACCTCATACCATGACTGCACATTCCTTCATGAGGGATATGCCTGCTCCTTGTATAACAAAGAATGAGTTCCAAATATATATCTATGAACCAGATGGTGCACACAACACTGTTTCAGGCCTTTTATGCCTGAAATAAACATGAAACCTAAATATTCTCCTGAAACCACAATGCTCATTCTGGGATAATTCATAGATTTTTGTTTATTAATGAGAGAATATTTTAAACAGTAAGAATTTAGTCAAGAAATATATAATCTCCATGGTTAAGTATGACTTTTGAAGAAAATTTGCCACACTTTATTTGTGAGACACTATATAAGAGCAAATATATAAATTCCACAGTGATTTGTTTATCACTAATGATAACTAACAATGAATAAAAAATAGTAACGTATATACAAAGGTATTATGAAATGAATGCATCATAAGAATAACCATTTCTCTATTTCGGATTTGTCGGATGTGAAGTTTCAGTGGCTCAAAATAATACTATTAGTTAATCCATTCTTATTGTCACCGTGCACTATTTCATACATAATCTTAAAATTACTAATTTAATTACTGTTAATCATGAACATCCACAAATTATGTGAAATCTGACTACAATTAGCAAAGATGGAGCTGAACTTTACCTGGTCTTTTATAGCTATAATGTAAAATGATAAGGAAGTCACATAGAACCTATATGTGTGATATGACCAGTAAAATCAAGCAGACAAACATGAGTCCCTCAACAGTGATATGACTTGCTAAATATAGAAACTCATAGTCTTATCATAAGATTAGGAATACTGCATATGCTGATAATTATTTGTAGAAACTACTCTAGAAATATCTTTTTCCTTATCATCAATATCCAATGTAAAAATTTTTATCCCACTACAATAAAGAAGCTGTATAAGCCACAACTTGAGATATAAATATCTGGAGATAAAACTTTCCCTAAATCTTGAAAATCCAGTCAGTGTATTGGGAGGTTTGGACTTCATTAAAGATATTATTAATAACAATAACAGTAAAGTTGATGTTGATGTTGAGAGTAATGAAGAAAGACATCTGATGATCTACAGCCCCCACCTACAAGACCTATCCTCACCAACTTCCCCTACGTGCTACAAATGGGTGGATTCTAATCGTGGCACCAAAATAGACTAAACTCCAAACAATAGATCAGTACCTGGGCACTTTAGCCCACAGAGCCTTTGAACATATGATCAACACAACACAGAAATTTTTGTTTAGCTCAACAACAGTCCACATTGACTAATACATGGAAGAAAAAAAAAGATTAGTCAATGAAGTTGATGAATCAGAAATCTCTAAGCTTACTTAATTTGTTGAGTACAAGAAACCAAAGTAATGTTAACTCATCCCTGCTTTTTGGGGGGAGAATATCTTTAATACTTTTTAGGTTTGACACTCCTTTACACATTTATTTTCCTCTCACTGAGAAAAGAATTAATTTTCTAGTGTAAAACTATTCCCTTCGACTGCAACATCAAACGTACTTGAACATAATCATTTCTTTAAGTAAAACACAATTGCAATCATATTTTAACGTTTCCTTTGTCTCAAGCTCAATAACTAATCATGAATGAGCTTAAAATCCAAAATGGCAAACATTTCGATAACAGCCTGTAAGCCTCTCAGTGCTGACAATATAGAGCTTGTATACCTCCTCGGCAATCTAATATCACATTTGGAATCAGTCTTAACCCATTATTCTCAGTTGTCAAAAATCTCTGAGAGCAATTAAACTCTGGTGATATCTGGCAGTGGCCCGACAGTGGGCACAAGAGTCCACAGAGTTAACCCGAACGTCCCACTCCACGCGCTCTGGCATGTTGCCACACGTACGAGCTGAACCTGCCAACCATGCAGTTTGCTATAACATTCTAGCACGTCACCCGGCAGGAGCGGGTTAACTGTGTCTCATCAGAACTTGAATGTTTCTTTTGGTAACCAAAGGCTAGGTTATACTGCCCAACTCAAATTGGCTATAAAAAGTTAACATCAACAGTCTACTGTGTGCACAAGACATTTAAATTTTTGGGACATACAATATTACTCTTCAGTATAAAAAAAATAAATAAATATAAATAAAAAATAACTAAATACTAGGTCACAAAATGGTAATGCTTAGACCTAGAAATTCAACAACCGTAAGTTCCCGAACTACCATAGCCTCTGACCTTTTGGCACTTTGGCAAAACCCAACAAACCTCCACCATATATAGTTTATTAAAGCAATATAGTACTTAGACTAGACTTATTTGACAGCAGACTACCAGGGTGTTCTACAACATATATATTGTCAGAATATACACTATGGAGGGCTGTTTCAAGGTTACCCATACTATTAATGTTACCCCTAAAATCAAAACAAAAGTAACCATCGCATAATGGCTAATCTTCTAGAAAAGTCTTAGTTGAAGTGTTATAGGTTGTTTCATCAATGTATCAACGTCTTCGCCATAACTTTAAAGTTATTGCGAAGGTTTCTGCTCAAGTAGCTTTATTCTAGCAAAAGCAATCTTTTATTTTTTCCCGCAACAGGAAGCTGCCTTCGAAAGAAAACCTTGACCTCCCTATCTATCATAAATACAACGAAGGCCCCTTTATTTGAACACTATCCTTAAAACACCTTCAGTTTCCAAAGCCCTGACCCTCAGCACTCTCCTGAACTCACCGCAGAAGTGCCATAGGTCCTGCAGAAGGTCTTGAGAGCCGAGATAACATTCACACGGCACACCAGCAGCGTCGCCATGGTGGGCCGGCGGGGTCGTCTGCTCGCGCGTCGTCCGCCCGCGACGAGAGGCGACCCCGGCCCTCCCCGCCCGGAGGTCTCACTGGGGGCTAATAATACCTCCTCTTCTCCTTTTCCTTCTTCTTTTCCTTTTTCTGTCTCGTTTGTCGCTTGTTCCGCATTTTCTTTTTCCAACTGATTTTTTCTCTCCACTTCTTTTTCTTTCATATCCACAGAGGGACTAAGAAGTATATGACTAGCAGTGAGTGGGGTACACTTGCTAAGTAGGGATATGTATACTCACTATAAGGAGGGAAAAGTATACTTTCTGTATTCTATATGGAAATGGTGACGGGGAATACGAATTAGGGTTTTGTTTTCGGGGGAACGCTATTATGGAATAAAGTGGATGCTTATCGCATGTTCCAGAAGTTCGTAAACGCAAGGTTACAGTGGGACTGGAATTTTCCAAAACTCTTTCCTACTTTCACTTTTAGGTTTTCACAATATCCTGAAAGTTAGAAACATGATTTAGAAGTCCAATTTCTCCTTTTCTACTTTTCAGCGGTCAATTCACCAAAGCAATCAAAATCACGTGTCAACTCACATCCAAAAAGACAAACCCACTTCAATTTAAAAGATACAATCCTTCCCTTTATACAGGAGAAACAACAGGGGTGTCTTTCCCGCGCGTTGCCAAAATATTAAGTGGCTATGGATAGGACCCCTGTCTGCGCGTCTGTCTGTCTTCTAAAGGAAAATTTTCCCATACTCTAAAAGTACCGCTACCAAAACCTGTAAAATAGTTTTCTCAATCTCAAGCCTTTTTGTACAAGGATATTCGATATAAATAGATACACTGTAAAGTCACTGCTCACCCTTAGATCTGGCCGGAATAAAGGTGATAGTTGTCTTTGGTAACAGCGCACACCATATATACGCGTACACCTGCTGGTATGTATGGCTACATCCACTTACACTTGTAGTGTTACTAGCCCAGTTCATTTTGTTGCTTCTTTTAGTTCTTTCACGCAGCATAATGAAATAATCACCACGTAATTTCACCATTAATACCGTCATCATTATTATCATTAGTACTATTATAAATATTCGTTGTATTTTTACTGTTGTTATTGCCATTATCATTGTTTCTGTTCCTATCAATTAGTAGAAGTGGAATCAGTAGTACTGGTATCGCTATCAACTTTATCTTTAAACAAGATTTATCATTATCATTATTATTATTATCATTATTACTATCATCATTATTATCATTATTGTTTTTATTTCATTATTACTATTATCATGATCATTACTACCGTTATCACTATCGCAACTATTGTAGTTTCATTATTATCATTGTTATCATTATTATTATAAATATTATTATTATTATTATCTTCATCATCAGCAGCAGGAGCATCCTTATCGTCATCATCACCATCATCATCATCGCATTATTATTATTAACATCATCACCACATTATTATTAACATTATCATCATCATCATCATCATCATCATCATCATCATCATCATCATCATCATCATCATCATCATCATCATCATCATTATCATCATTATCATCATTACTATTATTATTATTATTAATATTATTACTGTTTTTTTTTTTTCTTAGATCTGCTAATTAAAATCAAACACCGGGTCACAACCAGCGACCTGGGGTGATTGAAGTTTGAGGCAATGGAACCCCAAAAAAAAAAACACGCACACAACACTTGCAGCATGCCTCCGAGTGCATAGCAAAGCAGCACACTACCAAACTACACTCTTCCCCCCGTCCATCCAAGTCCTTTTTTCCCTGCCCGTCAGCACAAAAATTTTTGAACCGCAGGCCAGGGGTGGGACCTAGTGGACTCCGACAAGGGAAGAGGCAGACTCAGTTTTGCCCTGGGGACGCGCCCCCTGTGTCGTGTGACGGGCGACGCCCCATCACCCACCACCACTCTTACTTGAGAGGGAGGATACATTTTAACCCCACTGCCAAGAAGCTGGACATTCCGCGCCAACCTCCAATTGGCATGTCCATGTCTGCGGGCACGGTGTTTGACGAATCACTCAGCGCCCAGTGGGCATCATGCAGCCGACCAAGTTTCCACACTGGGGCGGCCGAGCAGTGATCCCTCCCCAGGGGAGTAGTTGTTTAGGCAATCATTGTTGGTGGTTCCCAACCCAACATCGCATCCACGATAGACTCACCCACTACCGCATCTAGGTTCGACCCACCCAAAATTATGTAAATCAGCGCGCGCGCTCACATACGCGCACAGGCGATGCTTGTGTACATGGATGCACCCACGCACTAGCATGCGGCCATTTGTGTGTGCATTCGCACTGATTTACATCATTTTGGGTGGATCGATTCCTCGTTGCATTTTTACTGTTGCTTTTGCCATTATCATTGTTTTTGTTCTTATCAATTAGTAGAAGTTGAATCAGTAGTATTGGTATCGCTATCAACTTTATCTTTAAACAAGATTTATCATTATCATTGTTATCATTGTTATCATCATTACTATCACCAGTATTATCATTATTGTTTTTATTGCATTATTGCTATTATCATGATCATTACTACCGTTATCATTATCGCAACTATTGTAGTATCATTATTATCATTGTTATCATTATTATTATGAATATTAATATTATTATCATCATCATCATCATCATCATCATCATCATCAGCAGCAGCAGCAGCAGCAGCAGCAGCAGCAGCAGCAGCAGCAGAAGCAGCAACAGCAGCATCCTTATCATCATCATCATCATCATCATCATCATCATCATCATCATCATCATCATCACATTATCATTATTAACATTATCATCATCATCATTAAAATTAAAATCAAACACCGGGTCACTACCAGCGACCTAGGGTGACTGAAGTTTGAGGCAATGGAACACCAACCAAAACATGCACATAACTTTTGCAGCAGGTTTCCCGAGTGCATAGCAAAGCAAATTTCCCACTTTTCCCCTTGTCCTTTTAAGTCTTGTTTTCTTTTGATTGTTAGTACAAAATGGTTGAACCGCAGGGCCAGGGGTGGGAGCCATACCGTCCTAGTGACTGGCGGATTTTGACTAATGGAAGAGGGAGACACAGTTCTGCCCTGAGGGATGTGCACCTTGTTGATCCGTGTGACGGGCGACGCTTCATCACCCACCTTTTACTCTTACTTGAGAGGCAGGATGCATTATAGCCCTACTGCCAAGAAGCTGGATATCCCGCACTAACCTCCAATTGGCATGTCCGGGTCCACGCGGGCATGGTGTTTGACGAACCACTTAGCGCCCTGTGGACATCATGAAGCCGATAGTCTTTATACTGGGGCGCTTGATCAGTGATCCCTCCCCAGGGGAGTAGTTGTTTAGGCAATCATTGTTGTGTAAATGGATGCTCTCACGCACTCGCATGCGGCGATTTGTGTGTGCACTCGCACTGATTTTTCTTATTATTATTATTTTATTATTATTATTATTATTATTATTATTATTATTATTGTTGTTGTTGTTGAAAAAGTTTTCTTTAGATCTGCTAATTAAAATCAAACACCGAGTCACTACCAGCGACCTTGGGTGATTGAAGTTTGAGGTAATGGAACATCAACAAAAATATGCAGAACAATTACAAATTAAAAACATCCAGTCAAGTCAATTCACGAACACAAAAATACTTCAGATTGATAAGGTTCTTCTGAGAACATGCGCTGTGCTGTTTAAAACTATCTTTTTGGACTTCTTCTAATTTTGGATTTCCCGGTATTTGTTCAAGAAACTTATCAGTACCTTTCTTTATAAAGCCAAGTGCTCGAATAACAACAGGCAAAGTTTTGGTTTTTAAATGCCACTTCTATTTCTAGGTCTTTATACTTTGATTTCTTCTCGAACACTTTTGTTGAGACATTTCTGTCTGAAGGGATGCTCATATCTATAAACATATCTATTATTATTATTATTATTATCATTATTATTATTATTATTATTATTATTGTTTTTATGCAAAAGTTTCCTTATATCTGCTAATTAAAATCAAACACCGAGTCACTACCAGCGACCTAGAGTGATTGAAGTTCACTTCAGATCGATAAGGCTCTTCTGAGTACATGTGCTGTGCTGTTTAAGACTATTTTTTGGACTTCTTCTAATTTTGGATTTCCCGGTATTTGTTCAAGAAACTTATCAGTAACTTTCTTTATAAGGCCAAGAGTTCCAGTAACAACAGGCAAAGTTTTGGTTTTTAAATGCCACATCTTTTCCACCTCTATTTCCAGGTCTTTATACTTTGATATCTTCTCAAACACTTTCGTTGGGACGTTCTGTCTGAAGGGGTGCTCAAAGTCTATAAACAGGCAAGTGTTGTTTATTTTTTCCTTGATGACGATATCTGGACGATTCGCTTGTATAGTACGATCTGTGTATATTGGAAAGTTCCACAAGATTGTAGCATCTTTACCTTCAGTAACTGGCTCTGGATGGTGTTTGTACCATTTATCTTACATTCCAATTGAAAAGTGTTTGCAGATCTTCCAGTGCAGGTACCTGAAACACTCTGTCGTGTCGATTTTTGTACTCATTTGGTGTTAATATTGAGCAACCAGATACAAGGTGATCAATCGTCTCAACCTTGTCTTCTCAAAACCTACACTTTGGGTCAGTGCCATTGTGCAAGATGTTAGCTTGATAGTTTCTGGTAAACAAACTTTGATCTTGGGCTGCAAGCAGAAAACCCTCTGTTTCCCCTTTAAGTCCAGAGCTTCTAAGCCACTGATGGGTCGCAATTTCATCTACATCAGAGTGTTTGTTTCGAGTTGCAAACTGTTCGTGGAGAGGCTTTTCATGCCACTTAGATTCAAGTTTTTCTTGTCCGACCTTCTCCGCTTTTTGTTTTTTATGTTTAGCAGCTAATTCCTGAGTAATTTTATTTGATTCTTTTACTATTGAGTGTGACCTTTTGGAGTTTTCATGTACTCTAACTAATTGAAGCATCCAATCGTTGGTTAGAATTAATTATTGCAAGAGACCAATCGTTGTTGTTTTGTACGATAATTCCAACTGCATCATCCCCCTACCTCCTTTACTTCTAGGGACGTACAGACGGTCTACGTCTGATTTATGGTGATACATCCTGATGCATGTCAATTGCTACCTAATTTTGGTGTCAATTTGTTTGAGTTCACTTAAGTTCCAGTCTATCACGTTAAAACTATATGTAACAACAGGTATTGCGAGGGAGTGTTGTTCTGTTAGTTTGTTCGAGTTTAATTCTGTTTTCAGGATTGACCTTACTCTTCGGATGCATTTTGTACGTATTTTTTTCTTCATCTACGATTGTTGTATCCCATTTCTTTCGTTTACTCCTAGATACTTACTCCTAGATACTTGTAGGTTTCTTCCTGATCTAATTCCTTTATTACAGTATCAATACTTAACTTTATATTGTCAGATGTCACTAGTTTCCCTTGCTTATAGGTTGCTTTAGCCACACTTATCGAGACCAAACTTCATACATATGTCATCACGAAATCTTTTACAGTTTTCAGCAACCTTTCCAATTCACCATCATTCTAGCGTAAAATTTCAAGTCATCCATATATAAAAGATGATTGATCTTCTTGTCCATGATCTTATATCCATACCTTGTGTTGTTAAGAAGCTGGGAGAGTGGTATAAGTGCCATACAGAATAAAAGAGGGGAAAAAGAGTCACCCTGGAAGATTCCGCATCTGATTCGCATGTTGTTTGAAATAAGAGTACCGTTTACGTGGCTGAGAGTAAGATTTGTCTCCCATAATGTCATGCTGTTTCAAGAAAGTTGATTAAGACAGGAGAGATTTTGAGAATTTTTAAGGATTTTAAGTTCCAGGGTGTGGGACACTGTCAAAGGGTTTTTTATAGTCGATCCCAAACAGTACTTAGATGTCTGTGTTTAGTATGAGCATTTTCGAGAATCATTTTATTTATGAGCAGTTGATCTTTACATCCTATGATCTTCTGCAACACCCTTTTTGTTCGTCGGGAAAATATTTTGTTCTTCCATGTGTCTGTAGGTTCATTCAGTTAAGATTGAAGTAAGTAATTTATAGGAAGTTGATAAGCATGTAATGGGTCTGTAGTTTTTTGGGTTATCTGTTTCGTTACTTTTGGCCAAGAGATAAGTAGTCCCTTAACATAACCATTTAGGTGTTAAGTTAGGTTCTATCATAATTGAGTTAAAATTAGATGCTAATTTGGCATGCGCTGAAGAAAGAGTATTAAGCCAAAAATTTGGGATCTGGTCAACCCCAGGTGATTTCCATTTATGGGACTTTTTTATTATCATTATTATTATTATTGTTGTTGTTGGTATTATTATTATTATTATTATTATTATCATTATCATTGTCATTATCATTATCATTATTATTATTATTATTATTATTATTATTATCATTATTAGTATTAGTATTAGTATTAGTATTAGTATTAGTATTAGTATTATTCCTCTTATTATATAGAGGCCGTGGTAGCCGAGTGGTTAGAGCATCGGACCCCAAAGACTGTCACGACGATCTGAGTTCGAGGGTTCGAGTCACCGGCTGGCCTTGTGTGTGTGTGTGTGTATGTGTATGTGTGTGTTCGAGTTTGTGTGTGAGTGTGTGTGCGTAGGTGTGTGTGTGTGTGTGCGCGTGTGTGCGTGCGTGCATGTGTGTGTGTTTGTGTGTGTGAGTGTGTGTGAATGATTACCAAAAAAAAAATAACACGTACTCACTCCAAGGTCATCACAACAGGAAAACTACAATTAAGTATCATGCTGTGATCACGGCGGCTCAAACATAAGCCTATACCGTAAAAAAAAAATACATACGTACACACACACACACACACACACACACACACACACACACACACACACACACATATATATATATAATATATATATATATATATATATATAAATATTATGATAGATAGATAGATAGATAGATAGATAGATAGATAGATAGATAGATGTATGTGTGAGTGCTCGCACGTGTGTGTGTGCGTAGATTATATATATATATATATATATATATAATATATATATATATATATATATATATATATATATATATATATACAAGAGAGAGAGAGAGAGAAAAGAGACCGGGTCTAGGTTGTTACACGTCCAATTAGTCACATTCTTAACAACTTGTTACTGGGAGTACTATCACGGGGTGCAGCTTGTAAACAAATGTGGAGGCAGGAACAGGAATATAGAAGTTTGATTAGGTGAAAAAGTATGAGGAAATATTCATTTTCTCAAGGCAAATTTTTTTTTTCTGTGTTCTTAGTTATTGTGCTCTGTCTGTGGCATCAGATTGAAATGCCTTAGTCATTTGGATACTGATATTATGGGTGTGAAATGGTTATGTTATAAACACAATGCCCGGGCCATGCTGCCATTCATGTTGACAATAAATGGCAAAGAGTAAAGGACACTAATGGTGGAGCTTGTTGTTACGGGCTAGTTGCTACTGTAACTTATTTCCCCCATCAAGTAATGCTGTAATAACTTACCCTTAAACAATGACTCGGACATATAAATGGAAGACAAAATAGGAGACAACACTCCCTGATGTCATGACAGCAGCAGAATAAGGAATCACTTAGAAGTGTTACACATCAGTTTGATTTAAGATATGTTAGGGTGTTAGGACAAATAAGAAAAGCAGCGTTGATATTTTTTATATATTGGAGGAAAAACAAGAATTTATAGATGTATATATACCTATGCATGCTCATGAACACACACGTGTATAAATGTGTGTTATTTGTGTGTATATATTATATATATATATATATATATATATATATATATATATATATTATGTATATATATATATAATTTTTTTTTCTTTTTTTTTAACAACCATTCATTCCATTGCAGGACATAGGCCTCTCTCAATTCATTACTTGAGAGGTTATATGACAGTGCCATCCTTGCCTGATTGGATGCCCTTCCTAATCAACCGCGGTTTGTGCCCTACGACACGTTTGACTTTTCAAGGCGATATGTCGTTTTCTGGGTAGTTTATCAAGGTGAAGTTCCTTGCCCAAGGGAACAACACGCCGGCCGATGACTCAAACACTCGAACTCCGATAGTCGTCGTGACAGTCTTAAGTCTGATGCTCTAACCACTCGGCCACTACGGCCTATATATATATATATATATATTATATATAATATATATATATATATTATATTTTATATATATATATATTATATATATATCCCGATCTCACAGCGGGAAAACGACATACCGCCTTGAGAAGTCAAACGCAGGTGTCGTAGGGAAAGTCGCCGCCGTGGCACAGGTGTTAAGTGCACCAAACCGCGGTTCATTAGGAAGGGCTTCCAATAAGGCAAAGGTGAGACTGCCAAATAACCTCTCAAATAATGAACTGAGAGAGGCCGATTTCCTGCAGTGGATAAATGGTTGTTAACAAAAAAAAAAAAAAAAAAAAAAAAAAAAAAAAAAAAAAAAAAAAAAAAAAGAAAAAAGAAAAAAAAAAAAAAAAAAAAAGAAAAAAAAAGAAAGAAAAAAAAAAAAAATATATATATATATAATGTGTGTGTGTGTGTGAGTGTGTAAGTATGAATGTGTATGTGCCGGTGTGGTTGTGATGTTTGTATGTACATGTATGCATGTGTGTTTGTGTATGTGAGTATGAGTGTTTACACACGCACACCCACACACAGACCTGGTGCGGCAAGGAGCATCCAGTCTTGCTCTTACTTCATCATCATCATCAAGAGGCTACCGCAGACGGAGGCGCATGGCCGCGTTCACCCTTCGCTTCCAGCCACGAGGGTCCCTCATGGCGAATCTCCAGGCAGGCCCTCAGCCCATTTCTAGCTCATCGCGACAGGCCTCGTCGAGCTGCCCAAGCCATGACCTCCTAGGTTGTCCCATGGGCATCCTCCACCCAGGATTGTCTTGCAGAGAAGCAACCTGATGGGCAGGGTCATCCACAGGGAAACGAGCTAGGTGCCCATATAGCCTGAGTTGGCGATCACGGATTATGCAGGTAACAGGTCCCATGCCAGCCTCACGGTGTAGCCGTTAGTTGGACACATGGTCCTGCCAACTGTACCCAATCCGGTGAAGAGACTTGTTACAAAAGGCATTAAGACAAGACTCCAAGGCACGAGACAGCGTCCAGGTTTTGCTTCCATAGAGCAAAACTGGAAGTATCAAGGCCTTGAAGACACGTAGCTTGGTCCTTCTGCATAGGCACCAACATCTCCAAATGCTCTTGTTGATCAAGTTCATGCTCCTGCTGCCAGACCAATCCATCTATTGACTTCTTGGTCTGACAGCCCAAAGATATGGACTACTCTACCAAGGTATGCAAAGCTCTCTGTAACTTTA
>NC_051420.1:17678141-17684576 GCF_015228065.2 Penaeus monodon
ACTTATTTCGTTTTTTTTTTCATTTTGTGTTTTATTTTCACAAGGTAAAGAAGAAAATAGAAGAGGGAGATGTCAGTACGGTCCGCATAGACCTATTTTTTTTGAACTACCAACCATTTTTGTAGATATGAGAATAGATAAGGGAACGACATCGGCGTCCCCGAAGATCTATTTTTAACCATAGTCGTCACACAGATAAGAAATAGATGTAACTTGTACTTAGTACAAAACCAATTTGGTCACGACGGACAAAATGCGGGCTAAAGAGATACATAATAAATCTTTACGCCGGCACTAGACAGCAACCAGCCTTATTAATGAAAAAGGGTCAGTGTCTTTTTTCCTGCGTGTGTGAGTGAGGTGAAGGTGTGTGTGTATGCGTGTGTGAGTGACAGCTAACGTTAATGAGAGGGAAAAGCGAGTGACCTCACACAGAGAATGAATCATAAAAAACGAATATTAACGTTCACTATAAAAAAAACTGAAGTAAATTAGCAATGCTAGCTATTTAAGATTATTTCAACTACCACATTGAATTTTAACATATAATGATATGCGACAGAATGTACGCATGAATGAATGGTGACATAAAAAAAAAAATTCGCCAAATTTTTCAAGCAAATCTTCTCGGGGTCAGAAATCTGAACTGCCGAGGTACATGTCTAGCTTTGCAAAGTCAGACTTCAATAAAACTCAATAACGGGGGATCCTATACCCCAAAAGCCGTATATGACCCGAAACGGGCTTGAGCCAGGAATATTATATCCTGCTCTCTTTTGCGTATCTGTAAGGGCGCTCGCAAAATTCCCGAAGGATATATAAATTTTCACGAATCACACAAACGCTTGGGGGGGACCCAAAACATGGGAAGCGACTTCAAGAGGGTGAGAAAGTGTGATTAATAAGCGAATAATGATTCTAGCTTAAACCCTAGTCCTACATTAATTAACGGACGTAACCGCGGTCACACCGACTCAAGGGAGCCGAACGAACGAATAACTTCGGTTATTGCACCTACTCTCGAACGACGGAGCGCAGATCTATTAGGGGTTTACGCAACCCCGGGGCAATATCGGGCAATCCTTTTGCACTATGATATGGGGGAAGATCCTACGCTATATCCACTAATACAATTTTGTTACCTGCTTCGTTCTAGCGCCGATTTGAACGTGTCACCAAAAAAAGCATGTAACAATGATATGTTTGCTTCCAAAGTAGAGGGAACCAAATGGTTACTGACCTTACCACGCCGCCACCGACCGGGAAAAGAGAAGTGAGGTCAGGTCAAGACAGGAAATTAACCTTTTCTAATCCAAAGTGACCCTAAGCGAAGAAAAGGGAAGGTCAGGTCGGGGGCGAGGGTTAGGAACGAGATAAAATGAAATGATATTGTGATAAGAGAAATCACGAACGCGTTAAATTCGTTGCAGATGAAACAATATAAAACTCTAAAAACGAGAGAAAATAATTAATTACTTAACTAACGAACGATATTCATGTTTATTGATCACATACTCGATCGCACGGAAATGCGATCTGAGGTGGAAGAATAGTGGAGAACGTGCCATTTGCTGTCCTTAGCACCTATTAAACCCCAAAAAAAAACAACGGCTTAACACATGTATGGGAGAAGAAGGGAAAAGAAATAAGAAAGGGGCCCAAACGTGTACTTACGTGTTTTTTTCTTAGCCATGTCTTGAAGCGGGCGAGCGGATTGTCTTTGGGGGTGGTGTGTCCGTGTTGCATGCCAAAAGGATGCAACGGCCCTCGCTGCCACCAGACGTAAAAGGCTATGCGTACTCTAGTTTCAGTGGCTGACAGGGACGCAAAACACACGTAAAGGGGGGAACACACGCTACGACGACGCTACGATTGTCTAAAGGGTCAAAGCGCCGCGCGGAGGCCCGGTCAGCTGCCCGGAGAGAGGGTGGAGCTGACCTTAGCGCGGGGGGTAGCTTAGCACGAACTCCCCGGAGGGAGGCGAGAGGTGACCCTACCGCGTCGGTGCTTCACCGAACTCCCGGTCAAACGAGGTCAGATATGAAATGTGACCTCCGCCCTCGCTGAGCGGGTGGTTCTTATTTGGGACATTTGGATCCACGTGGAAACAGCCAGTGGTCCACTGGTAATAGAAATAGAATTATCCACATCCTGTAACAGAAATAGAATATCCACATCTATACACACACACACACACACACACACACACACACATATATATATATAATATATATATATATATATATATATATTATATTATATATATATATGTGTGTGTGTATACATACATACATATATCATATATATATATATATATATATAATATATATATATATATATTATTTATATATATAATATATATATATAATATATATATATATATATATATATATATAATATAATATATATATATATATATATGCATATGCATATATGCGTGTTTGTTTGTATGTATGTGTGTATTTATATGCTGTATAACACCTACGTATATGTACATGTAACATATTATACTGTATGCAGCACATTCTCTACACACAGGTATATCACTCGTTATTTGATAAAGGGAAGGAATTATAGCAGTTGTGTTCGTAGTCCTCGTCTGTGTGTCCCTTTTGGACTCGTAGTCCTTCGTCAAAACCAAAACAAAACCCAAAGAAGCAAAGATGACGGAAGAATTTGAAGAACACGGCGTGAAAATCAATGTCAAGGGCACGGTTCAAGCCCCGAAGAAGAATGAGGTTATGTTCAATTCGGAAATGATGGTGAACAGGTAAAGAGTTCAAGGCGAAATGTGAAGTTTGGGTGTTTGTTATTCCATTTTTGAGTTTGAGTCGAAAGCAAGCTGCAATTCGAAGGATAAATATGAAAAGATGAAAAACTACAACGGTATTGAACAATACACAGTAAATATTGTTATCCAGAGTGATTGATTATATCTAGAAATGTGTAATAACAGTATGAATTTAAAATAATTATATTTGAAGATGCAATGTAACTCAAAAAATAAAGTTTAAATGGTATTTTTTTTTTACACTACTGAAAATGGGCACAAAAGTTTTGGTTTCCTCTTCCCAGTCATAATGATAGTGATATATCGCACCACGATATAATGCAACAATGATCTCAGCTTTATTTCTTTGAAACCAGTAATATCAACTTATAGTATCAATAGGTTTGTAAGAACAATGTAAAGAGGACTGTCCCTAAGTTTGATGGTGGTAGTTATGTTGGGAAGTTTGGAACTCGCATAAGAATATAGAATTATCCATGCAAAGGAAAACTTGGCAGTCATCGGAGTCTGTGGTTGCAAGCCAGTATTGTTAGGCATCAGTAATTTATACATATCTGTTTATCTCCTGGAGCAAAAATGAAACATTACTTACTGAAATATATCACTGGAGGATGAAAGTTTTTCCTGTAATAACAAATTCCTCCCAATGTGAAAGGAAGGAAACCTAAAATTCATCAAACAATTTTCCATTTCTTTTCATTAAGAAATGTGGTAGATAGGATTTGATTTTAACATAAACATCATATATATATATATATATATATATATATATAATATATATATATATATATATATATATATATATATTATATATATAAATTTTATATATATAATTATATATATATATATATTATATATATATTATATATTATATATATTATATATATATATTATATATATATATATATATATATAATATATATATATATATATATATATATATATATATATATATATAACTTTAGGGTTTGACAGTAATTCATGAGCAGTGATGAGTCTTGATCTAATAATGATGCTAATTTTTACTAAATATAAATTACAGAAAAATATAAAGATTAAAAATCCCAAATAAAATATCAAGTACCTCTAAAAACGTTTGATATAGGCCCATAAATAATTAGTTTGTGTTATTACATCAAGAAAAGAAGCATCAATAGGAAGCAAACAATGGCATGTTCATATTTCAAAATATCAATGTTTTCTAAATGGTTATTTCTAATAAATAAAGTGACAATTCAAGGTCACAGTAACTACAAATCACTTGTTACTCAAACCATTTCTCATTATCTTAGCAGCCCAGGGATACACATTTACCCACATTTACAGATACATGTACACATATTTACATACACAAATGTGCACATAGTATATATATATTGGTGTGTGTGTTGTGTGTGTGTGTGTGTGTGTGTGTGTGTGTGTGTGTGTGTGTGTGTGGTGTGTGGTGTGTGTGTGTGTGGTTGTGTGTGCAATTGTACATGTACACCACATGGATATTTGGTTGTACATGTAGATGTACTGTTGTTTCCAAATAGTTTTTTTGATAACATTGGAAAGCTCATGAAATAGACCTTGGGGATTTTTTATGTATGTACATGTGTGCATATGTATATACATATGTATATATACTTCCATGCAGGCATGCATGAACATCAATGCACATTATTATTATAGTGATGTATTTTGTGTTTGTTATTCATATTTTACCCTACAATTTATCTGGCACCTTTCATGCCCTCCCCTGCTCTTGGGGCCATGAATGCAGGGGTTGGGGGGGGGGGGTTCTGCATATTAGTAAAGGGTGTCAGTCTGTCATTTTGTCATCAGGGTAATTCTTTACAGTACATATCCATTCACCAGAGACTAAGTCCCCAACTCCATGACACAAAATATATACAACAGTCTAAGTTGTTGTGACTGGGCTCCACCCCTACTGGCAAACATTATCAGCTTGGTATGCATTGTTACCATGGTTTGCATAACAAGATAGAGCCGAAATTCAGAACACCAAGTTGACTTAGGCTGTGGGTGGCACTTTCCGGAATCTTTTTCCTTTATTTGTGGCATTACCATTTGTATCTTCATATTATTTCTTGTGCTGACAAGTACAAGTTTTTCTCCTCTACAAGAATATCATCTTCACTTTGCCCTAGCTCAGTGTATCCATACAGTAAAGTTAGACTCTCATCAATCATTACCTACCTGTTAAACATATCTTTGCGTTGATAAAAAGAAACTATAGTGATATTATTGTATGTAAAAATATTGAAAAGTCAAAGTTTCTGATACTGATAGTTATCATTTAGTAAAAGTTCTATTCAATGTATGCGAATGATTATAGATTACTGAGGGTAAAAAGGGAAATTGAATGGAAACAGAAATAGTGTAAATTTAGTTCAAGCAAATATTTTTCAGAGAGTACATTACAAGCAAGGAGATTATCCAGTATTAGAGTAATCTCTGCTTTTTAGTTGATTCATTAGATATGAAAACCAGTAAACAGTACATAGAAAATTTGATAATACTTTTGCAGTGTATTATATTTTGCCTTGCTACTTACATATATAGGATTCTTGATATATTTGAATTTTGTTATGATATTTACCGATTGCTTGATTTTTTTTCAGATCAATTGTACTTTGTGCTTTGGCTGCTTATAGTGAATCTGGAAGATGCATAAATGGTCAGATAAGGTGCCTAGATGCACTTGGAGCCACAGGAGTATCAGGCCTAGCATGGTCTCGTAATGTACCAAAGGTTATTAAGTTTTATTGTGTTAAACGTGAAAGTTTGCAAAGGATTTTATTGTTTTCATGGTATTATTTTTATGGCTTTATGTTGCATATTTTAATTTTTTTTTAACTTCCAGGCAGTGGTTGTGATCAATGACCAGTTGCCAGCAGCAACACAGAGAATAACAGAAAATGCTGCCTCAATGGATTAACAGTTGAAGTTACAACTGAAGATGTTAGCGTCCTGTTCATAAGAGGACGTTTGACTTTATGTGAGTAACAAATCTTTGTATTGTATTGTATTCTCAGATACCTGTTTTCAATCTAAAATCAATACCTTCAGATAGCATTTACCTAGTCTTTGGCAATAATGGACCAAGTTCCAGATGCCACTTATACAGGCTATGACAACAGATGCTGCTTTCTGTTTGTGTAGTATGTAACCATGCAGTTTATGGCCCTAGATCTTTAGGCACAGCCCCATAAAGTCAGACTTAGCCCTCATTTCGTTTTACCTTTTATTGAAAGAGAATAAGCTTGTTATGAAACAAGGGGGAAAAACATATCATTTTTTATCTCTTGAAGAAAAACCATGAGATAAAACTCAAATGCAGTGGTTATGTACTTTGATTGTTTTCTAACTCCATTGAGTCAGAAGCTTTTTTGTGCAGTTCTAGTTATTATTTTGAAATATCAGTTGACAGTATATTTACATTATGGTGTCATTCAGGAAAAAAGGAAATGGAAACTATATCCAGTACTGTTTCATTGATATTTTTGGACATTTGACAAGTGACTAAAACAAACCTTTCGACTACACAAGATTTCATCTGTTAAGTCTTGAGAAAACAACTGTTTCAACTTATCATTTGACAGCTATATTTTTGACAGCTTGGATTTCTCTTGTATCGA
>NC_051420.1:17684676-17715450 GCF_015228065.2 Penaeus monodon
AACTGAAACTTTTACAAAAACAACCATAAATAATAAATAATAATAAAAAAAAAAAAGAAAAATCAGTGCGAGTGCACACACAAATCGCCGCATGCGAGTGCGTGAGTGCATCCATTTACACAACAATGATTGCCTAAACAACTACTCCCCTGGGGAGGGATCACTGATCAAGCGCCCCAGTATAAAGACTATCGGCTACATGATGTCCACAGGGCGCTAAGTGGTTCGTCAAACACCATGCCGCGTAGACCGGACATGCCAATTGGAGGTTAGTGCGGGATATCCAGCTTCTTGGCAGTAGGGTTATAATGCATTCTGCCTCTCAAGTAAGAGTAGGAGGTGGGTGATGAAGCGTCGCCCGTCACACGGATCAACAAGGTGCACATCCCTCAGGGCAGAACTGTCTCCCTCTTCCATAGTCAAAATCCGCCAGTCACTAGGACGGTATGGCTCCCACCCCTGGCCCTGCGGTTCAACCATTTTGTACTAACAATCAAAAGAAAACAAGACTTAAATGGACAAGGGAAGAGTGGAATTAGCTTTGCTATGCACTCGGGAAACCTGCTGCAAAAGTTATGTGCATGTTTTGGTTGGTGTTCCATTGCCTCAAACTTCAGTCACCCTAGGTCGCTGGTAGTGACCCGGTGTTTGATTTTAATTTTAATGATGATGATAATGTTAAAAATGATAATGTGGTGGTTTGATGATGATAATGATGATGATGATGATGATAAGGATGCTGTTTGCTGCTGCTTGCTGCTGCTGCTGCTGATGATGATGATGATGATTGATGATAATAATAATAATATTAATATTATAATAATAATGATAACAATGTAATAATGATACTACAACAGTTGCGATAATGATAACGGTAGTAATGATCATGCTAATAGCAATAATGCAATAAAAACATAATGGTAATACTGTGATAGTAATGAAATGATAACAATGATAATGATAAATCTTGTTTAAACATAAAGTTGATAGCGAAACAAATACTACTGATTCCACTTCTACTAATTGATAGGAACAAAAACAATGATAATGGCAAAAGCAACAGTAAAAATACAACGAGGAATCGACCCACCCAAAATGATATAAATCAGTGCGAATGCACACACAAATGGCCGCATACTAGTGCGTGGGTGCATCCATGTACACAGCATCGCCTGTGCGCGTATGTGAGCACGCGCGCTGATTTACATAATTTTGGGTGGGTCGAACCTAGATGCGGTAGTGGGTGAGTCTATCGTGGATGCGATGTTGGGTTGGGAACCACCAACAATGATTGCCTAAACAACTACTTCCCTGGGGAGGGATCACTGCTCCGCCGCCCCAGTGTGGAAACTTGGTCGGTTGCATGATGTCCACTGGGCGCTGAGTGATTCGTCAAACACCGTGCCCGCGGACATGGACATGCCAATTGGAGGTTGGCGCGGAATGTCCAGCTTCTTGGCAGTGGGGTTAAAATGTATCCTGCCTCTCAAGTAAGAGTGGGTGGTGGGTGATGGAGCGTCGCCCGTCACACGGATCAGCAGGGGGCGCGTCCCCCAGGGCAAAGCTGAGTCTGCCTCTTCCATTAGTCGGGGTCCGCTAGGTCACCAGGACGGGATGGCTCCCACCCCTGGCCAAGCGGTTCAATCATTTTTGTGCTGACGGTCAGGGGAAAAGGGGACTTGGATGGACGGGGGAAGAGTGTAGTGAGGTGGTGTGCTGCTTTGCTATGCACTCGGGAGGCATGCTGCAAGTGTTGTGTGCGTGTTTTTGTTGGTGTTCCATTGCCTCAAACTTCAATCACCCCAGGTCGCTGGTTGTGACCCGGTGTTTGATTTTAATTAGCAGATCTAAGAAAAAAAAAAAAAACAGTAATAATATTAATAATAATAATAATAATAATAATAATAATAATAGTAATGATGATTATGATGATTATGATGATAATGATGATAATGATGATGATGATGATGATGTTAATAATAATGTGATGATGATGATGTTAATAATAATAATGTGATGATGATGATGATGATGATGATGGTGATGATGACGATAAGGATGCTGCTGCTGCTGATGATGATGATGATAATAATAATAATAATATTTATAATAATAATGATAACAATGATAATAATGAAACTACAATAGTTACGATAATGATAACGGTAGTAATGATCATAATAATAGTAATAATGAAATAAAAACAGTAATGATAATAATGATGATAGTAATAATAATAACAATAATAATATTGATAATGATAAATCTTGTTTAAAGATAAAGTTGATAGCGATACCAATACTACTGATTTCACTTCTACTAATTGATAGGAACAAAAACAATGATAATGGCAATAACAACAGTAAAAATACAACGAGGAATATTTATAATAGTACTAATGATAATAATGATGCCGGTATTAATGGTGAAATTACAGTGGTGATTATTATCATTATGCTGCGTGAAAGAACTAAAAAAGAAGCAACAAAATGATACTGACTAGTAACACTACAAGTGTAAGTGGATGTAGCCATACATACCAGCAGGTGTACGCGTATATATGGTGTGCGCTGTTACCAAAGACATACTATCACCTTTATTCCGGCCAGATCTAAGGGTGAGCAGTGACTTTTACAGTGTATCTATTTATATCGAATATCCTTGTACAAAAAGGCTTGAGATTAAGAAAAACTAGTTTTACGGGTTTTGGTAGCGGTACTTTCAGAGTATGGAAATTCGTCCTTGAGAAGACAGACTAAGACGCGCAGACATGTGTCCTATCCATAGCCATTTAATATTTAGGCAACGCGCGGAACGGACACTCTGTTGTTTCTCCTGTATAAAGGGAAAGGAGTTGTATCTATTTTAAACTGAAGTGGGTTTGTCTTTTTGGATGTGAGTTGACACGTGATTTTTGATTGCTTTGGTGGAATTGACCGCTGAAAAGTAGAAAAGAAGAATTGGGACTTCTAAATCATGTTTTCTAACTTTCAGGATATTGCGAAAACCTAAAAGTGAAAGTAGGAAAGAGTTTTGGAAAATTCCAGTCCCCACTGTAACCTGCGTTTACGAACTTCTGGACATGCGATAAGCATCCACTTTATTCCATAATAGCGTTCCCCCGAAAACAAAATCCTAATTCGTATTCCCCGTCACCATTTCCTTATAGAATACAGAAAGTATACTTTTCCCTCCTTATAGTGAGTATACATATCCCTACTTAGCAAGTGTACCCCACTCACTGCTAGTCATATACTTCTTAGTCCCTCTGTGGATATGAAAGAAAAAGAAGTGGAGAGAAAAAATCAGTTGGAAAAAGAAAATGCGGAACAAGCGACAAACGAGACAGAAAAAGGAAAAGAAGAAGGAAAAGGAGAAGAGGAGGTATTATTAGCCCCCAGTGAGACCTCCTGGCGGGGAGGGCCGGGGTCGCCTCTCGTCGCGGGCGGACGACGCGCGAGCAGACGACCCCGCCGGCCCACCATGGCGACGCTGCTGGTGTGCCGTGTGAATGTTATCTCGGCTCTCAAGACCTTCTGCAGGACCTATGGCACTTCTGCGGTGAGTTCAGGAGAGTGCTGAGGGTCAGGGCTTTGGAAACTGAAGGTGTTTTAAGGATAGTGTTCAAATAAAGGGGCCTTCGTTGTATTTATGATAGATAGGGAGGTCAAGGTTTTCTTCGAAGGCAGCTTCCTGTTGCGGGAAAAAAAAAAGATTGCTTTTGCTAGAATAAAGCTACTTGAGCAGAAACCTTCGCAATAACTTTAATGTTATGGTGAAGACGTTGATACATTGATGAAACAACCTATAACACTTCAACTAAGACTTTTCCAGAAGATTAGCCATTATGCGATGGTTACTTTTGTTTTGATTTTAGGGGTAACATTAATAGTATGGGTAACCTTGAAACAGCCCTCCATAGTGTATATTCTGACAATATATATCTTGTAGAACACCCTGGTAGTCTGCTGTCAAATAAGTCTAGTCTAAGTACTATATTGCTTTAATAAACTATATATGGTGGAGGTTTGTTGGGTTTTGCCAAAGTGCCAAAAGGTCAGAGGCTATGGTAGTTCGGGAACTTACGGTTGTTGAATTTCTAGGTCTAAACATTACCATTTTGTGACCTAGTATTTAGTTATTTTTTATTTATATTTATTTATTTTTTTATACTGAAGAGTAATATTGTATGTCCCAAAAATTTAAATGTCTTGTGCACACAAGTAGACTGTTGATGTTAACTTTTATAGCCAATTTGAGTTGGGCAGTATAACCTAGCCTTTGGTTACCAAAAGAAACATTCAAGTTCTGATGAGACACAGTTAACCCGCTCCTGCCGGGTGACGTGCTAGAATGTTATAGCAAACTGCATGGTTGGCAGGTTCAGCTCGTACGTGTGGCAACATGCCAGAGCGCGTGGAGTGGGACGTTCGGGTTAACTCTGTGGACTCTTGTGCCCACTGTCGGGCCACTGCAGATATCACCAGAGTTTAATTGCTCTCAAAGATTTTGACAACTGAGAATAAGGGGTTTAAGACTGATTCCAAATGTGATATTAGATTGCGAGGAGGTATACAAGCTCTATATTGTCAGCACTGAGAGGCTTACAGGCTGTTATCGAAATGTTTGCCATTTTGGATTTTAAGCTCATTCATGATTAGTTATTGAGCTTGAGACAAAGGAAACGTTAAAATATGATTGCAATTGTGTTTTACTTAAAGAAATGATTATGTTCAAGTACGTTTGATGTTGCAGTCGAAGGGAATAGTTTTACACTAGAAAATTAATTCTTTTCTCAGTGAGAGGAAAATAAATGTGTAAAGGAGTGTCAAACCTAAAAAGTATTAAAGATATTCTCCCCCCAAAAAGCAGGGATGAGTTAACATTACTTTGGTTTCTTGTACTCAACAAATTAAGTAAGCTTAGAGATTTCTGATTCATCAACTTCATTGACTAATCTTTTTTTTTCTTCCATGTATTAGTCAATGTGGACTGTTGTTGAGCTAAAACAAAAATTTCTGTGTTGTGTTGATCATATGTTCAAAGGCTCTGTGGGCTAAAGTGCCCAGGTACTGATCTATTGTTGGAGTTTAGTCTATTTTGGTGCCACGATTAGAATCCCACCCATTTGTAGCACGTAGGGGAAGTTGTGGGGGATAGGTCTTGTAGGTGGGGGCTGTAGATCATCAGATGTCTTTCTTCATTACTCTCAACATCAACATCAACTTTACTGTTATTGTTATTAATAATATCTTTAATGAAGTCCAAACCTCCCAATACACTGACTGGATTTTCAAGATTTAGGGAAAGTTTTATCTCCAGATATTTATATCTCAAGTTGTGGCTTATACAGCTTCTTTATTGTAGTGGGATAAAAATTTTTACATGGATATTGATGATAAAGGAAAAAAGATATTTTTTAGAGTAGTTTCTACAAATAATTATCAGCATATGCAGTATTCTAATCTTATGATAAGACTATGAGTTTCTATATTTAGCAAGTCATATCACTGTTGAGGGACTCATGTTTTTCTGCTTGATTTATGGTCATATCACACATATAGGTTCTATGTGACTTCCTTATCATTTTACATTATAGCTATAAAAGACCAGGTAAAGTTCAGCTCCATCTTTGCTAATTGTAGTCAGATTTCACATAATTTGGTTGGATGTTCATGATTAACAGTAATTAAATTAGTAATTTTAAGATTATGTATGAAATAGTGCACGGTGACAATAAGAATGGATTAACTAATAGTATTATTTTGAGCCACTGAAAACTTCACATCCGACAAATCCGAAATAGAGAAATGGTTATTCTTATGATGCATCATTTCATAATACCTTTGTATATACGTTACTATTTTTTATTCATTGTTAGTTATCATTAGTGATAAACAATCACTGTGGAATTTAATATTTGCTCTTATATAGTGTCTCACAAATAAAGTGTGGCAAATTTTCTTCAAAAGTCATACTTACCATGGAGATTATATATTTTCTTTGACTAAATTCTTACTGTTTAAAATATTCTCTCATTAATAAACAAAAATCTATGAATTATCCCAGAATGAGCATTGTGGTTTCAGAGAATATTTAGGTTTCATGTTTATTTCAGGCATAAAAGGCCTGAAACAGTGTTGTGTGCACCATCTGGTTCATAGATATATATTTGGAACTCATTCTTTGTTATACAAGGAGCAGGCATATCCCTCATGAAGGAATGTGCCAGTCATGGTATGAGGTTTTACAGAGAGGTACTTCCTTGAACTTCATGAGAATTACTTCCCTTAGATAATATCTGGCCTTAGATAATATTTGATTGTGACCCAAAATCCTGGGTTAAGAACCACTGCTTTAGAGATAATTGGCCACTTTGTGCTAGCTTTCATTAGAAATGTTCTATGTCAACAAGGAACCAATAAGAACCATGTGAGGTACTAAGTTCTGCCAGACACATGAATTACTCATTGTATAGCAAGAAAACTTGAACAGTGAAATAATTTTTTTTAAATTATAGTCTCCAGTTCAAAGTATTTTGTACTTTTGTAAAAATTTTTTTTTTTTTGGGGGACACGGTTTTGAAAAATTTTATTGTAAAAAAGAATTATTAATTTAAAATTTAATTTAAATGTTCTGTATCTCATTTTAGCTTTCATTTGGAAAATCACAGATGTAGAGGTAAAAAAAAATAATTCCAAAATTTCACTTTACTTTTCCACATTTTTTCTCCAAGTTGTGAAGGTGTATGAATGGGTTTTCCTTTTATCCCCCGAATTGGTTTTGAAGGGGGGATGTCTGTTTTTCTTGCACTATGTTTCCCTCATTGTAAAGCATAGGGGCAGGTTTGTGTTTTTGATATATTTAAAAATTTTTTGTTTTGTTTTGTTGTTTTTTAAAGATATTGGTGTGTGCATAATTTTCCTTGAACTAAATTTCTTCTTAGATGGGACACAGAACCCGAAGCCATAGTCTTCATATTGTAAAAAGTACAAATTCAAACAATTGATCCATTCAAATTAACCCCCGTTGGGGGATGGCATGTACGCACATGCTTGCCCCTTTGGGGGTTTACTTATTAAGTTTTTCCCCATAGATGGCTACAATTGTACAATTCACCAATGAGCAGTTACAAGATGCCGTCTTTCCCTTTTTTCCTTTTCCTTGATTTACAAAAAATTTTACATCATCTTATTTTGTTGCTACTAATTTTTATAACATTATGTAAATAATGTCTATAATAAAAATAACACCATCGATATTTTAACATTAGTAAAAAAAAATTTTCCCACCAATCAAGGAAAGGTGTAAGAAGTAAGCCCACAAGGTCTACTAATTGACTCCTTTGTGGCTAAACACTAGCAGAGACATTTCTCACCACCCCCACACACACACACACACACACACACACACAACACACACACACACACACACACAACACACACCCCCACACACCCCACACACACACCACACCACACACACACACACACAAAAAAAAAAGAGCACAGCTTTTCCCTGGGGGCATTGTTTTAAGAAACATCCATCCATTCTATAAAAGACATAAATTATCATAATGTATCCAACAGACCCGAGGGGCACAGTTGCAGTCACAGTACCCTAAAGAAGTCAAGATTGTGGAAGTTGGCCCACGGGGTGGACTACAAAACGAAAAGGGCCCCCGGCCAACAGACGTAAAAATTGAATTTTTTTAATATGCTGTCTCGAGCTGGACACAAGGCTGTAGAGGTGACCAGGTACAGTATACATGTGACAAGTTCTGTTGTGTGTGTGTGTGTGAGTGTGGTGGTGGTGCGTTTGCGTTCTGTGTGTGGTGCATTGCGCGCGCGCGCGCGTGTGTGTGTGCATATTTGTTTATTTGCAGAAAATGCAGGGGATTTCTGTGTGTTTGTTTTGCATGAGTGTGTAAAGATTGGAAGTCTTTTTGAAGGATTATTCAGGTAGTATCATCTCTTTATAAAATATTGTATCTTTTCCCGAATTCAGATTCTGTTCCTTTTTCAGCTTTGTATCTCCAAAATGGGTCCACAAATGGCAGATCACAGCGAAAGTGTTAATGGAATTAAAACGTTTAGTGGTGTCTCCTATCCTGTACTGACCCCCAATCTGAAGGGATTTCAGGCTGCGTAAGTACAGATTAAAGAAAAGAAATGTGTGGGAACAAAAGATCAGTGAAAATTAAATGGCTTAGAAGAATCTCTGTTATTGATGTGTCGTTTTTCTTTAGCCCAATGCCATTTGAAACGGATAACGTTCGCCATAGTTTGGTTCAGTGAAATATCTTTACACATAGGTGTCTCTGGTATTAACAGAGCAAAATTTAATTTCCTCATTGATTACAAGTAAAGGTAATGAAGTTATTTTTCTGCTGTATATAAACGCTGATTTCTGCTTTCCATGAGTTTTTTTTTTTTTTTCTCTATGCTATTAACCCCTTAGGTCAGTTGTATCATGGCAATTACATAACCAAAATCTGGCTTTAGGTTATAAGTGGCTGCTCTGATAGGTGTGTGGCTTATAGGCAGGCACATGCAAATACTCATGTGTGGTGACATGACTCTGTGCCTCCTATTTGCAAGTTATTTTCTCCTTTATGCATAAGCATTTTTAGCTTTTTTGCTATTTTCCTATGTCCATATTATAAAATTTATCTGCATTATCCAGATGGTATTAGACTGTTTTCTTTGGACCGTCCCATATCATCTCTCTACATAGTCTACAATATTTAACATTTTTTTTTTTTTTTTTTTTTTTTTTTTTTTTTTTTTTTATTTTTAAAAACTTTTTTTAATATATTTTTCCATAATACAACCTGGCCACCGGTCACAGCTTAGAAATATGATCCCTAGCAGGGAAAAAGGGTGGTTTTCCCTGGGCGGGTCCTCTTTAGTCAGGGCTCATGGACTTTGCATTCCACCCCGTTCGTTGATGGGAAAAATGCAAATTAAAAAATGAGTTAATCATCCTCCAAAGAGGTTTGTGATGTGTGGAAAGTTTTCCCATCACCACGCCTTCAAGGAGGGCAAGTTCGGTCACCGACCCAGCCAAATTTTCCACGAGGCATGTTCACATCACCCGCCCCTAAACCCAAAATTTTTTTATTATCGTGGGTCATGTCTCCAGAAAAAAGGGTTAAATACAGTACTATTATCATTATGGGCATTATAATTTTTTTTTTTATAATTTATATCAAGAAATGGAAATTTGAAAAAAAAAAAGAAAATCCAAAAAATTAAAAAAAAAGGATGAATATGGGACTAGAAATGACTTTTGGTGACAACCTTTGTAACCCATGTGTGGAAAAAAAAAAACTAATTTCACAATGGTTGGGTAAAACTACATCCCTTTTTATAGCATCATGTTAATAGTATTTAATTTTTTTTTTTGACTTTCACAAATATTAAAAAGGATGAAGACAAAAATTACTGAAAAATGGGAAAAAGGTAAAAAAATTTATTAAGGAGTGACTCATGCTGGCTTTACTCACCGGTAATATTTTCTATAAAAAAATTTTTTTCCCCTGGAGCATTAGAAAAAAGCATTACTATTTGTAGATATAGCCCTGTAAAAGTATTCTTTAAACAACCAAAATTAAAAAGTTAGTTGTCTTTTTTTTTTTTTTTTAATAAATATTTTGGGGAAAACTGAAAAAATGTGTCTGGTGAGTTTTTTTGGGGGTAAATTCTTTTTAAAGACATTCATTTATATTCATATTTAGCAGTCCCTAAATACAAAGAAAAAAAAATTTTTTTGCGGGAAACAGCGGGTGCGAGGAAGGCAATTTTTGGACTGCCTCAGAGACATTGCAAAAAAATATAAATTGCAGTATTGCCGATCCTTAAAAAGATTCAAGTGTTAGGGATGCTGCAAGGGAGGCTGGGTTTCGTGAAAGGGGGTTAGTCCCTGGGGTGGGTGTCCCTATGAAGGCCCTTTTTGACCCCAAGGCAGTAGCAAAGGTATGTATGATTTTTTTTTATATGTTTATTATATGATTTTTTTTTCCCTTTCCCTTTTAGTTTTTTTTTCTTTTTTATTTATTATATATTTATTTACTTCTTCTTTCATCCTTTTTTTTTTTCATTCTTCTCTTTCTTTTTTATGTACTACCCTTTGCGATGGGAATGAGGATAGCATTTTGAAATTTTATAGTGGGGTACCCTTGGGTATTTTCTAGTATGGGACTATATAATGGGGGTTTTTGAACTTTTTTTCAGTATAGGGGGTGTTTTTACTGTGAGATTAATAGCTGTATTTTTAAAAAAGTGGGACATGTCCGCAATCCCGTCCCCCAAAGGGGGGAGCCCCACATCCCAAAAAAATCTTAAAAATGCAGGACAAACCCCCCCCTTGGATGTCGTGGGGGGGTGGTATGCCAATGATCCGTGCATGCAGTTGGTATGCCTAATGTTAGATTAATCACGATTTTTACCAAAAATTTATAGTCAATTTTTTTTTGGGAAAATAATTTAAAAACAGCTATGGGAATGTCAATTGTCATTTTTTGATTTTCTATTCATAATGTTCAAGATCTTTAACCCCTTACAGCCAGGGAACCTATAAATGTCAGAAAGCCAAAACATCTGAAGTAATGGTGTAGGTGTATGACGAGCTGAGCGATTTGAGTGGGAAATTTCATCATAGTGGGATCCCAGCCAAAGGCTGTCGCATGGGTTTCCAGAAGTCACTGGAATGATGCACCCCGAGATTTTGGATCATCATTGTAGGGAATGCCCGGGGAAAAGTCGGGATCCAACTGAGCAGATATTTATTTATTTTTAAAAAAACCAGAATTGTTATTCATTTTTCTACTCGCAACTCTCCTCCACAGTGGGAAGCTTTTTAGGTGGGGCAGACCCCTTGAAATGGGGCAACGTTATCTTTAAAAACATACATATGTCATATAGAAAAATAAGGCCGTTTAGATTTCAAATAGTATTTTACAAAATTCTGTATAATGCTTGTATGTATAATTTTATACTTGATAAACATTTTTGGACCTTGGTAAGGGGTGCACCCAGTTTCCGACAGCGGGGATCTGTGGAGGGAGCAAACCTCAAACTTCAAATATGGAAAAAATGCGGGGGAATGGATTGGGGAAAGTCCACCTCCACAGGGCTTTAAAAAAATTTTTACTGTACGTTCCCCAAAATGGAATAGGTGTTTTGCTATACGTCATCAGAGATTGTAGATTGCCAACTGTTCCCCCCAAAACACTCTCTGTCTCTCTCTCTCTCTCTCCCAAAAACACACACCCCGTAAGAGCCCTATAAGAACTCTGGTACAGTGGCTTAGCAGGGTAGTTATAGTTGTGTGACAGCTTGACTCTTTATTGATGAAGAGTACAGCACAGTAAGGGAACACAGGAGATGATGTCTATGGGTAAGCGCTGTGCGCGGGGTCTATGGTCAGGCCGACCCGCCTGAGGCGAAGGCTAGGCTGACCTTACCATGTCGGGCTTTGGGCATGAACTGTCTAAGCTAGGCCATCCTCGGTATAAGTAATGAGCGTCCCCCTAGCACGTGGTGTGGAAGGAATAGTGAGACAGCTGCGGAGGCACACACACCCACACACCCCCCCACACCCCACCCCCAACACACAACACCCACACACACACACCACCCCACACACACAAACCCCCACACACACCACACACCACACACACACACACACACACAACCACACCCACACCCATGCACACGCCCACACACGCCCACCCCACGCCACACACGCCACACCGCGCACAAAACGCGCACACATCGCCCACGCCACACACCGAAAACAAACCCCCACACCCCACACACACACCACACACCACACACCCAACACACACACACACCACACACACTACTTTTACAAGCTTTGTGGCCGTGCTCATCTAACATTTAGATAAATTTCTCATTTTCGTGGGAAACCGTAAAGGTGAAGGTGATTTTCCATGTCCTTTTCACACTTTTAACTCGTTCTATAGGGAGACACGATTTCTGCTTCTTAAGCATAGTAGAAAATACTTTTGGGCCCCTATTCAATTTTTTTGTATCTGCCGGTGATCCCGTATTTTTTTCGGGTTTTTTTATTTAGCCCGTATTTACCTAAAATTTCTATAGCTTCCCCCACCACCCTTTTCCCCACCTTTCATGAAAATCCTAGACCATGCCCCCCCCTCAAACCCAAATGCGACACTCCCCATTAGAGTTACGTCACGGTTTTCCCCCCTCGTGTTACCCTTGTCCTCCATATCCCCCCGATCTTTCATTTAAAACCGCTTACCCCTCCACCTGGGATAGGAGAGAGGCAGGCAGGCAGGCAAGCAACAAGCAGGCAGGAAAGGCAGGCGGGCAGGCGGCAGGCAGGGGGCAGGCGGGTGGGTAGGAGGGGGCAGGCGGCAGGCAGGCGGGGCAGGAGCCGCAGGAGACAGACGACAGACAAGACAGAAGCAGACAGACGACAGACAGATAGATAAAAATTTTAATGTAAAAACATAAACTTTCAACTTTGTGTGTGTGGTGTGTGTGTGTGTGTGGGGTGTGTGTGTGTTGTGTGTGAGGAGGGAGAGGAGTAGAGAGAGAGAGAGAGAGAGAGAGAGAGAAAAGAGAAAAGAGAGAGAGAGAGAGGAGAGAGAGAGAGAGAGAGAGAGAGAGAGGAAGAAACTGTATTAGATAAGAGGCTCTCGGGATGACATTCAAAGTTACTGCTCGCGGGCAAGTGCACCGTCCACAAGCAACGGGTGTCTTTTAACCCTTTGGGAGGGGTTACTTCCCTATGGCAAGCCCTCTCTCTTTGGTTGTATTTCAAGTGGCCGGGGCTTCGCTGCTGGGGGACTCATATCGTTCCCTAGCATGCGCGACCGCTCATGCCCAATCCCAGCACCCTTTTGCCTTTTCTTCATAATACTAAGAACCTATGTTGTATTTTCATTATTATTATTTTCTAAGGTCCTATTTGATTTTCTGATAATCAAGACTGTAGGATATTTTTGTTTTTATATGACTCCATGGTTGATCATTATTTTATAAGAAAAACTCTAGTTTCAACAATTTTATATTTCACTTCCATTATAGATATAATTTATATTCATGTTTTTATGAATACGTGATTTTTTTTTCGTTCGTCATTCGTTTCTTCTTCTTCCCCGATCCTCAGTTTTACTTGACCATTTTGCACATCTATGTCACACTCTCACCTCTACCCACTCCTGCAATACTCACAAATACATGTACGCACATGTAAACACACACGTATGCCAACATACACAAACACACACACCACATACATATATATATATGTATATATATGTTAATATATATATGTCTATTATTATATTCTATATTCTTTACATATGTATATATATGTATATATATGTAAAATGATATTGTATTATATATATGTATATATATGTATATATATGTATATATTGTTTTAATGTATTTTATTTATATATATATTATATATATATATATATATATATATATAAAATATATATATATATATATATATATATAATATAATTATATGTATATACATATACATAAACACACAAATGAAATCCAGGCATGCCATGGCATGTATGTACATGCCACCTGTTGGCAACGGGTTAAACTATCTAGAGCAAACTGACTGAAATCTGAAAGTATATGAGTTTTAACTGCATTTTTTTTTTTTTTTTTTTTAATATCTACATACTTTTTTTGTCGCTCTCTCACTACCAATACCACTTTAAGAGTTATTCATAGGTCATTTCACCATCATTGAAATCTGAAATTGCAATATTCACAAATAATTATCCAATAAATGTATAATATCAATGATTTCATAAAGTCGTTTGTGAAATTAGAAGGCCAAGTGCCATTTTACATGTAATAATTAATAAGTAGATGGGACTTTAATGTTATTTAATTAATATAAGAATGATGATCCTAAACTAGATAACAATATAAAGAAAAATACAGTGATTGTCCACGATTTGTTTAGGTTGCCTTGGCCATGTATGAGATGGGTTGCTATGAGATTTCCCTCGGAGACACCATTGGCGTTGGGACTCCAGGCAGCATGAAGAACATGTTAGATGAAGTCCTGAAGGTTCTCCACTGAGGTTTGGCTGTCCACTGCACGACACATACGGCCAGGGCGTTTCCCCCAACATCCTTATTGCTCTACAGGTTGGTGTAAGATGTTGTGCTTTTTAACCCAGTCTGCACGGATGGCAAGAATACTGCTATGCCCACTGTAATATAAGTTTTTTTTATTGTATTTATACATAGATGGCTCTACAACTGTTTTAAATTTCCAAGGGTCAGTTATTAGTCCTACCTATCTCGCCTGTTTACCCTTTTCCTGACTTTTGGAAAGGGTCTTTTGTTTTTATTTCATTTTCATAAATGTTACCAAAAATTTAACCCAATTTCCGCTGGGTGGTTTCCCGGGTACAAAAAGCCCTCCCTCCTGGGCTGCTTTTGTAGTGGCCCAGACCCCGCCGCTGGGGCAATTGTATCAGCATGATCGTACATGTCCCCGGAAAACAGGACTGGCCGACCATGGCACGTATACACATACCACCCGGAATATTGTCCAGGCAAGCCATGCCATGTACATACATGCCACCCAGGGGCAAAGGGTTACTAACAATAAAGAATCATAACAAAATAACAAAAAAACAGTATGATATCAGTTATATTAAAAAAAAAATACTTTTTTTTGCCAATTAAAGGGAAATGAGGAAATCATATCTCACGGGCTTACTGATGACTCCTTGCTGGCGACACATGTGGACCAAACTGTATTTAAAAAATTCCAAAGAAACTACGGGGGAAAATAATAAAAATCTTGGGGTTTGGGGTTTTAACGTTTTTTGATCTAGTGCCTTCTTTGCAAAAGGGTCAGTGTTTCCCGGGGGTCCAATTTTCTTTTTTTTCCCAAGCAAACCCATATTTTTTATGATAATGTTTAGATATCAATTTTAAAAAAAAAAAAAAAATCTATATCTGTATCTATTTTATATTATATATATATATATATAAAATATTTTATATTTTTATTTTTATGTATGTATTATGTAGGGGTTATGAAAAGGTAATATTTAAATTTTATGTATGTATTTTTGTATAATATATTAATATATATAAAAATATAAAAATTTTTATATTATTATATATATTTATATATATATAATATATTATTATATAATATATATTTTTTTTTACTATTAATTTTTTATTTTCTTGTGGTGTGTGTGTCCACGCATATGTTACGTGAATTTGTTTGTGAGCTTTTTTTTTATTATTTGTATTCTTTTTTTGTTTGTTTGGAAAGAGTTGATGCAAAATAATTGTTGCTTAAAGGAGTTTAAAATGTCATTTTGAAATTTACTTTCATTTTGATAATAATGTTTTTGTTTTTTCATTTTTTTGATCCCTTGTAAATGTTATAAAAATAAACTAAGTATTTTTATACTGTCTTGTGTAGTTTGATTTAAAATTTTTTTCTTTTCCCCCAGATGGGCACAGTGTTGTAGATGCTTTTGTTGCTGGGGCTGGGAGGGTGCCCCTATGCAAGTGGCGCACGGGCAATTGCAACGGAAATGTGTCTATATGCTCAAGGCTTGCAAATTTAAAAAGGAGTAGATCTTGATAAAAGATTTATGCAGGAAAAATTTTATTTGTACTGCTATTAAAGGCCAAATTGGGCAAAAGGGTTGTGCCAAATAAATGTTAGCAAGGACCCCTCGGTGTTGTTCATCATAATATGTTTTTTTTTTTCCCAAATTGTGCAATATTATTTATTTTTGAGATTAGGGTGTAGAGAAATATTGTAGCAAAGCGTGAATGTCGAATGTGAAGGGAATCGAAAGGAAACATTTATTTTTTATAGATTTTAGGTTTTGTAATTAGTTTTGTATTAAAGGAAAAAAGACAGAAAAAAAAAAAAAAAAAAAATTTGCAATCGTTGCAAATAAAATGAAGTTGCTGTTGATTTATACTAACAATGAATGTATAAAATACTTCAGAGTTTTTTTGTTTTGTTTTTTAAGAAGGGGTATAAATTATTCCCATTCTTTGAAAATAGAAATAAAAATATTTTTAGTCATTTCTAAATGAAAAATTAGGGTATATCTTAAATTTACTTAACCCATAATTGACGGGTAGCTTTCATAGAGGCCGGCCTCGCTCCCGGGGGCTTATATCGTCCCCGAGCATGCGCGACCACTCATCCCAAATACCAGCATCCCATGCCGTTTCTTCGTAATACTACGAAGATATGTTGTATTTTCAATTTTCATATTTTTTACAGCTCTACTTGCCAAACTTCCTGATAAATCGAGACTGAAGGGTTTTTTTTTGTTGTTATATAGACTCCATAGTTGAAACATTTTTCCGGGCTATAGTCCGAATAAAATAAGCATGTGTGGCATCATGGAGTTGAAATTGTGGTTGTTGCATTTTTTTTGTTTGTTGCATGGTAAAAATGAGAAAGTGTTTAAAACCGACTTAATCACACTTTCACTTGCAAAAAAAATAATTTTGCCGTGATTGTAACAAAAAAAAACTCATGGCATGTCCATACATACTCTATGGCATGTGCGTACATGCCCCCGGCAGATGGTCCCGCCATGCCATGGCATGTGTGTACATACCCCCGGCGGCAATGGGTTATCAGTTGTGTTCATGCATAAACGTACTCATGATTGGGAAGCCTCCTTCATGCATTTATAACCGAAAATAGAAAATTTTAATGAATATCCCAGTCTTGATGAAGACACTTTTGCCAAGGGTAAAACCAAAAAATTTTTGTGTTTTTGAAACGCATTGCAAATCACAAACCCTTTTGATGATTATTATTATTGAATCATTTATTATTATAATGAAAAATCATTTTTTCTATCGTCTTTGCTATCACCATCGCCATATCACCATCCTCATCGTCATGATCATCATGATGATCACCTTGAAGTTCATCCTCATCCTTATTATTATTATTATTATTATTATTTTTTTTATTATCTTTATTATTATTATTATTAATTTTTGTTATTATTGTTATTATTATTATCATCATCATCATCATCATTATCATTACTATTTTTATTTTTGGCTTTTTTTACATCTGGGTGCTGCTCAGATTGACTCAGGATGTTAGGGAAATATGCATAACTCAGTGCATGCTTTATGGCTGAATAAATATGGGAAATATAGTAGTACATAAGAAAACAGTATATCTTTCTACATAGGTGTCAAACATTGTGTAAAGATAAAGAGCCATCGTCATTTTTCCAGAACTGATTCCCATAAATTTTTTTTTGAGGAATAATTGCTGTGTTCATAACAAGGATCCCATTTATTTATTTTTAAGAAGTGCATATATTTTTTTTTATCATTATCTTTGAGGGTTTAGCAAAGGAGGGGATTGGGCAGCCTTGCTTAAAACATTTCTTGTTTTCCCAAATAGTTTCTGTAGATTTGTTTTTACCTTAATATATATTTATTTTTAAATGATCAATAACTGAATGAAAACAATTTAAAGTGCAACAATATTTTTTAGGATTCTGGTGCACTATGCATCAAATAGTATCATAGCAAACCTGCCATTAATAAATTCCACCCTACAGTAATCACTACATTATTTGGTTTTATCACTTATAATGTCAGGCTTTATTTTACCAATATCCTCTCTGGAAGAGGAAAGGGATTGCGGGTTTCTGCAGCAAGCATTAAGGTATACTGCTCAGCATTCGGGCACAGTACTTGCTTTATATGGATTCATGTTGGCATATCCACAGTAGACTCTGGCCTTGTGCTTTGACTCACCATAGAGCACTATTGTGAGATTGGCCAGGGACTTGGACTAGTAGTAAGCCGGTGTATCAGCAATGAAAAGTGTTTGTAAATTGTAATAAGCATGACTAGCTTCTTTCTTATGAATTCAGGAGTGAGACAAGCCTATGTTCTTGCATCAACTCTTTTCAGCACTTGCAAGGACTGGGCATGGTACAATTCTGATCTTGACTTTGGTTGATGAAGTTGCTATCTTATATTGTGAGCCTCGGGAGACCCTTAGGCTACTGTTTAGCTGAGCAAAGCCCTAGGGTCAAAAGGTTTCTTGAACAAGGACCAAGATCCAAGTATGCTAGGCAAATCCTTATCAGTTTTTTATAAAGCTTGCAGTGAAGAAATCAAAGTCACCAGGAGTTTTGTCCTGATTATTTTATTATATCTAAATAATTTAATTCATACCTCATGGTGTTCAGACCATGAAGTCAAAATGGGTGCCCTTGCAGGAAAAGTAAAGTATCGGAAATGCCTAGGTCTTTGCAGGACAAAAATATGTCTTCAAGGCTCTGACATTGCTAGTTTTGGTGCTCATCATGAAATGGGACTTTAACCTATACCTTGGAGTATTGTCTTGACACTTTTTGCAGTAGGCCTTTGTGTCATATGTGCTTCAATTGGCAGGCTTATATCCACGGGGTGTTTTACATTATAAGACTGGGGTAGGGTCTTTTATTTCACCATCCAGGACTGCCAACTCTAGTTATATGGTCACTTTGAATTGATTCTCTGAGGTGGTTTTACTCTAAAGACAAACCTTGTAAGAGGAGGGTTGTAGAACAGCCAAAAAAGTTGTGGTTTGGAAAATTGATAGGATCTGTAATAAGGATGTCAGGATGGGCAGGGTTCGTGCCTGACACCTAAAGGGCAGGTAATGCAGACTTGAAAATAAGTTTTTTTTATACACATTAAAAAAAATTATTTGCTATTATTATTTTTACAAATCACAAAAGAGGAGGGTGATTTAAGAATACCCTTGCTTCCATAAGGATAGCATTTAAAAATGGTTATTACGTATACAATGCTTTCAGTACCTAATGTTTAGCTTTCACTCCCGAGCACTATTCTCCTCTTCGGTAACTGCACCTCTTAACATTTCTTATTGCTATATATGAATCTTAACAATCCTCTATATTTCTAACTTTTCCATTTTGATGGTACATAGAAAAGTAAGTCCTTACTTAACCCCTATAGTGCAAGTCATAGTGCAGGCTGTGTCCATTAAAAACAACAAACAAAAATACACCAAAAATTCCATTAAATAACCCATAAAGAGGTATTGTATACTCCATAAAGAAGTTTAAAACATCGAATGTAAATTATTACACTGCTAGTTATAATGATTAAAAGTAATTGCTGTGGAAATCAATTACAAATCATCTCTTCTTTTTTTTCTTTTGTTAATGCTCGTAGCATTCTGCATAGCTTTTAGTGTTGAATTTTTGTCTTTACTGTAAAATTTACAAAGAAAGCTACTGCTTTCGTTTACTACTGTAGAATTACCATAAATTTTTTACATTTACCTCATTTTTGCAAGCACACTTAGGAAGGTGCATGTCTTTTATTGATGAAGCACAATCAGTTGGATGTTGAAATGTAGATCTTTGTTATAGAAAGCACAGGGAAAATATTTTACACAAAGAAAAAGTGTTTTATGGGTGTGTTCATCCCCCATATATAAAGGCTACTTACCAAAGTTCTGTAAAACAGAGATATATTGAAAATAGGGTAAATGTACCTGTATGAGTTTACCCTTTTACTATACAAAACAAAGTTATTGATATCCCCTTATGAGGCTTTGTGAGGTGACATCTGACGTAGAATAGGTAATTAATACTTTTTTCCCTAAAAATGCAGTCATTCTTGATTGGTTGTGTTTTAATGTTTGCATGTGGAAAGAAAAAAACCAAAAGGTGGTGTTACCTGGCTGTGAGAATGTTTTGGGATACTTTTTTAAAAAAATGTATTTTAAAATTTTGAAATATAGAAAAAAAAATTGCTTTGTTTGTTTTAAAAAATTTCCATATTTTGGTCTATCAATAAGAAGAATTTTTTTTTTCCTTTCATCAGAGGATTCCAACATGGTATTGTCTAAGCAGCTGTTTGGGATATAGAAAATATTTGTGAATAATTCACTTTATATAGTGAAGATATACTGAAGGTATACCTGAGCTTGAGTATAATTATAAAATTTGTGTTTACTATTTAAATTTGTTTAATTCAGCTTTAGTGGGTTCAGAGAAGACGACCCATTAATTCATGAAAATTTGACCCCCCCCAAACCCCATCGATGTAACAAAAAACCCCAAAAAAAATTTTTTTTTTGTGGGCGGCCCAAAAAAAACTTCTTTCCTGAATAGGGGACTAAATGCTTCCCAAACCCTTTAATTTTTTTTATAAAATAAGAAATCAAAAGTCCCCTTCTAAAAATTGGGGGTTTATTTTTTCCCCCCCCAAACCTACACCCCACAAAAAAGGGGGTTTTCCGCAAAAGATGAGAAACGAGGATTAAATGCTTTTTTAAATAAAAACGGGAAAATGGGACAAAAATTTTAAAGTTCTTTATTTTATTTAAAAGCATTCCATTTTAAATTCGAAAATTTTTTTTTTGGAATCCTTTGCCCCCAAATTTTTTTTTTTTTTTTTTAAACCCCTTTCCCCCTGTTCCCGGGGCCCTTTTGGGGGTTGGAAAACCCCCCCCCCTTCAAGAGCGCTTTGGTTTTAAAAGTGCGGAGACAACCCAAGGGGAACCCGGGGGTGGGGACTTAGGTTATTTTTTAATTTTTTGTCGTTTGTAAAAAATTTAAATAAAAAACTTTTATTTTTCTTTAAGTTTTTTTTGTTTTTCCTTACCCGGCGAATTTTACGAATTTTTCCGGGGGGAGTGTTAGATTAGAAAAATATTTGTGGTAAATTTCCACTTTTTTAGTTCGAAAAAATTTTTCCCTTCATAATCTAATTTCCAGTTCCTTTTAGGAAACCCGCTTTCCCCGGTGTGGGGACCCCCCATTTAATTTTAAAAATTGATTTCGGGGCCAGACTTTTGGAAAAAATTTTTATGGGGTTTTTCAATCTTTAATGAGGTGTGCCAAAATTTTGTTTATTAAAGATTTTTTTGGAAAAAAGGGTTTATTTGAAAGTATTAAAACCCTTAAATTTTGGGGTTTTTTACAAAGCGGAAAAAAACCCTAGTTTTCGTTGAATTGTTTTTTTTTTTAAAAAAAATTTCCCCCTATTTTGGGTTTCATTCAAAAATTTATTTTTCCAGCCACCCCGTAAAATTTTTCCCCATTATTTTGGGGAAAAAGGGGTTTAATTTGAAGATTTTTAATTTGTCATTAATTCCCTTAGGGGATTTATTTTTTTAAAGGGGTCCATTTCGAATTTTTTTGAAAAAAAAATGCTATTTGCCCAAACTTTTTATGAAAAAGGGGGGCATTTAAAAAACGTTATTTTCAAATTTTTTTAAAACCCCAACCCTTTGTTTTTCGGGGGGGTTTTTAAAAGTTTTCTCGTTTTTTTTAAAGGGCCCTTTTTAATTTTCTTGCCCCTCTTCCCCTCTCCTTGGGGGAAAGGGAGGGGTTTTAATTTTATGAAGGTATTTTGTCAAAAATTTTGCCTAAGGGGATAAAGGGTTTAATTTAAATAAAATAAAAGAATGAAAGAAGTAAAGTATTTTTCACCCCCCAGGGGGAACCCGGGGGTTTTTCCCTCACAAAATCAGTTTTAGGAACCTTACCCCCCCAAGCCTAGGCAAGGGCGGAAGTTATGCCCCCCCAACAAAAATCCGGCCCCCAAAAAAACCCTTGGAGGGGGGAAAGAAAAAACCCAAAAACCCCCCCCAACCTTACCGGGGCCCCCCCAAAAGGGGGCTACCCGGGGGTTAAAAAGGACTGGGGTTTGGGTTTAACAAAACCCGACCCTGCCCCAAAAAAAGCAAAAATCAAAAAGAAAAAAATGTCTGTTTTCGGGAAACCCTTTTTTGATTCAAGAAAATAAAAAATCCTACAACAAACCCCGGGGCCCATACCTTTGGGAAAAAGTTTTTTGTTTTTTGGGGGATTCGGTTTTACCATAGGTTTTCCCAGGTTAAAAAAACATATTTTTCCTTTTTTTTTGGTTTAAACCCGGGGCCCCTTGGAAGGTTTTTAAACCGGGGAACTATTTTTTTAATTATAAAGTTAAAGTTTTTTAAAAAAAAAAGGTTTTTTAAATTTTTTTTTTTTTCTTTTAAAAAAAATTGGGTTTTAAAAAAAAGGGTTTTTTTTTTTTTTTTTTTTAAAAAATTGCGAGTGTTGCATTAGGGGGTTTTTTTTGGGGGGGGGTAAACGTGGCATTGTGGGGGAAAACTTCAATTGGGGGGGGTGGGAAATTCGGGTCTTTATGGGGGCCCCAAATTCCCCCCTTTGTTTTCCGTCCTTCCCCAAATTTTTATTTTTTTTGGGTTTTTTTTGGGAGGGACCCTCATTTCCAAAAGGGAAATTTTTTTTTTTAAAGGGCACCCCCTAGTCTGAAAAAATAAAGTGGGCCCGGTTTTTAGCCTTTTCATTCCAGGATAAATTCCGGACCCATTTACTTAAATTTGATTTTTTCCCCATGTATTTTAGTGTTTCCCCAGAGTTTTTTAAGGGTTTTTAAGGATTTAATAATTTTAAAACTTTTTTAAAAATTAAAAAAAATTTGGTTTTTTTGCAAAAAAGTTTTAAAAGCAAAAATTCGAAAAAAAGATCGATTATTTCCCTCAAATTTATTTCACATCACGACCAACACCCGCACCCCCTCATTTTGAATGGAAATTTTAAAAAAGGGGGTTTTTAACAAGGTTCCTCACCTCGGCGCCCCCCTGGCGCCGGGAAAGCAGGGCCCACTATAAAAAATTGGGGGTTCCCCCCAAAAACCCGAACCAGGGAGAGGGAGAGATCTATACCGCTTTGGGGGGGGTTTAAGTCTGTGGAAAAGGGGCCCTAGTGCCCCCCATGCCGGGGGGCTCGGGCCAAGGGCCCTCGGGCTAACTGGCCGGTGAGCGGAGGGGAGGTCTCCACCCCCCCGCCCTTTGGGTTCCCAACACCCCAAAAACCTAAAAACCCCAAACCTTTCAACTTGTTCTCGATGCCAACCATACCGATTGACCCCTAATCTACTTTAACCCCAAACAGGGCTTTATATCCATTTGCAAAAACTGTCTTCAGCTCCCCATTTTTACCAGAAATGCACTTTAATAAATTAAATGCTTTTTGACATTATTCTTTAACGACCCAAAGTGGTCTTTCCAATGGCACTATCAAAAATAGCCCCAAAAATTTTCAGAATTTTGAAAAGGGGATTGGGTGGTTGTCTAGAGTTAGCCTGATGTTCGGGCTTCCTCCAGTGAAAAATTACCCCCAAAACTTTTAAAGGAAAACTTAAAACCCCCCCTGGAGGGCCCCGTTTGAAACATATCCGGCCCAAATTTGGGGCGATTTTCTGAGAATTCGCATTTTGCGGAATGCATAATGCCCCTCACAGGTACAGTGAGTATTAAGTTCCAGGAGGAGCTGGTAGATGTCATTAAACATGCATGAATAATGTTGTGACAAGACACTTCCTTTTGGGACCCCTTTGCCTGGACAAAAATGTCCTAAAAGTGACCGTCGGAAAAAATTTGACAGCAAAAATTCTGTCAGAAAAAGAAAATTTTTTAATAAAACAAGGCAATTTCCACGTATCCAAAGCATAAAGTTTTTGAGTAGGCCCTATCGCCTGTCATGTCCCCGGGGGGGGGTTTTTTTATATCTAAAAAACTGAAATAAAATTTTTTTTTTGGCAATGGCCCCTTGAAATTTTTGACTTCCCGCTTTTTAGCTGATCAAGTTTTGGGCCCTTGCGGAAGCCGCACTCTCGTCAACTAGTAAATTACTGGAATTTAAAAAATGCAAAAGCCCATGTTACCTTCGTTCCATGACCTTGCATAAGCAATTGTCAAGCAATTGGGCGTAGGAGATGGCAGTCGGGATTACCCCCCCCTTTCATATGGGAATGTGTGGGCGAAGTGCCATGAGTTTGAAAAAAGGGGGCTTTTCCCAAATTTTTTTGTACACTTCTGCAATTAAAAATGTCCATGATTAAGATCTTTCATCTCAATCGTCTCACGGGGCCTGGGGATGTTCCCTACAGGCTTCTAGGGCTCGGAAAGCTCATCCATTGTTTGATCTTTTTTTGAACAAAGTCATCTTTTGTGGCAAAGTGAATTTTTGCAGCTCAGCTCTTCCTTGATGGGCAGGAAGGCGGATGGTAATTTGCTAACTGCTTTTATGAGAGAAATGCCCCGGCGGTGCATTAGCAAAGTCTTAGGGATCCAAATTGTTCCCTCTTCATGATGTTATTATTTTAAATGTTTTTTCTTTTTGATTTTATTTATGTGGGCCAAACCTCTGATATTTTGGATTGCTTTTTTTGTAGAGACAAAAATCCGCCAGGGGGCCTTTTTGCTTGTTTTACCCTACGAGCCCTAGCTCTTGCCCCTTTTTGTTTTGCAAAAGTTCTCATTTTGGGGTTTTTTTTGAAAAGCCTGTAGGGCCTTTTGCGTCGGCAAGCGCCCGGCAAAATTTGGGGTCCACCATGGAACTCTAATCTTAAAGCTATCTGTCGAAGTTTTAGGGAAAGGATAGCAAAGCTGCTTCTATATCGAATTTGATGTGTTTACTTTTTTCATCAATGGTTTCTCCAAAAGTTCAGTTGACGCTCCTGTGAAGCGACCAGCCGCTGTTTTTGTTAAATTTTGGCGGAGGCGTTTCCTGTGTCGCATGTATTTAAAACAAAAAAAAGGAAAAATCCTTTAACGAGTGTCAAAGGTGTGCCACGGCCCCTTGCTGCTATGAGAAAAGACCAGTGATAATCAAAAAAAGCTCAAATTACCGGTATTATCGTCCCCCCGGTCCCGGGGCCCACTTCAGAGGTAAATCAATCATTAATCAAATTTAATTTCTTGCTCACCTCTACCCCCACCCGCAGGGAAACCCCCTAACGTATTGAGCATTTTAAAACAGCTAAAATTAACTTATTTTGTGGGGACGTTTTGAAGAGCAAAAAGCTCATAAGGCTAACTGATCAGGTGGACAATAAAGTGAACATATGCCAGATACGTGCCATTAATTTTTACTTTGCATCGACAAACCCCAAAGTAGAACAATAGTCACTTCTGCAAAAAAGGGGGGGGTTTTTGGGGGATGTACATGGCGATCCGCCTCCACCCCCACCTCCGATCCTTCGACATAAATGGGAGTTCCTCAGCCCCAAAAGACCTCCAGAAAAAAGAGGAGTGTTAAATGCGTTTTTTGGGGAATATAAATCGGGGGCATAGGGCGGGCTAATTTTAAGTTCATTTACTTTTGATCAAGACTTCGACAGTTTTCCTTGATAATGGTCGACGCGAAGATTTCGTTTTTTTTTGGGGTTGGGAAGTGCCTTGCCCCCCCAGTTTTTTTTTTTTTTTTGGGAGGGAGAGCCCCTCTCCCCCCGCTTCCCCCGGGGAAACCCCTTCCCCCGGGTGGTTTGGAGAAGAAGCCCCATGTCCTGCACCTCCTGGCAAGACGACTACAGATTTTCGATCGGCTTCTCTCCGAGAAGCCGATCGCGAGCCAAGACGAAGCCTCACAGGGGTAGCCCCGGGCGGGAGGTGCGTCCCTGGATTCGTATCACCTTTAGGGTTTTTTTTGCTGGGTTGTGCCCATTTATACCAATTTGTCAAAGATAAACCTTTTAAATTTTTTTTTTTTTAAGGTTTGTTTATTCGGGGAAATTTTCCCTTTTCTTGGCTGCAAGCTGTGAGACATTACTTCATAGGGGGTTTTTACGCTTTAGCATAGGAAATATCAGGTTTGTGTTCAAATTTCCACTTTCCCCTTAGCTTCGTATAACTAACTTTATGCTTCTCATATATCTAAATTTTCAGTCTCCTTTTCCGGAGTTTCCCTCAGCAGATCCCACTGAGGGGACCTCCACAATTAGCCCCTTGGAAATTGGCTAGTACAAGTGTGGTGTATGGGTTCCACATTTCGGCAAACAAATTTATTTGAATCTTTTCAATCATCTTAATGAGGGGTGTCCGAAAATTTTGGCATCTTTTCAAGCATTTGGGTTTTTTTAAAGGTCTTACTTTCACGTTCATAAACCCACTTGACATATTTTGGAATTTTATTCAAAGCAAAGGTAAAAAACACAGTCCGTTTTCGTTTGCCATTCCCGTCCTTCTGGTCGTACAATGAACGTCCACTACGTCTTGTCCTTTTTTAGCTCTCAAGAATTTCACTTTTTCCATCGTCCCAAATCCCCGTGAAAGATTATCCCTTACAGGATTTGGGCCAAAAGGGAAAAGTTACTTTAATCGAAGATCATAATTTGCGTCAGCTTAAGTAAATCCTTAAACGGGAGTTTTATTGTACTTTTAAAAAGGAGGCTTCCATTCGCAATTTTTTGACAAAATCAAAAACGCCCTCCACTTGACCCAAGGACCTTTTTTAGATAAGGGGTTCACGTTCAAACGTTGATTTTTATTCACGATTTTAAAATTCGCGAACCTGCATTTCGGGGGGATTTTTTAAAAAAATGGTCTTCTTTTTTGTCTTAGTGGGGTTCCCTTGTAGGTCGATTTTGTCAAAAGGGGGGTCATAGTCGCCCCTCCTCCTTGAGGAGGGAAGGGGTAGCCGGGGTACATCATCTGGGATCGGACCAGGTCCGACCCCTTTGCTCAAAATTTTTTTCCTGAAAGGGATTTAAAAACTTTAATTTTGGATCAACCTAACAGCAATAGCTAAGAGAGTAACAGTTTTCGTTCTTACCCCCCTAGTGGAAGCCTGGTTTTCGTTCTCCCTACCAAAAGAGAGGATCGAGTTAGGGAGGACACTTCCCTTTCCGCGAACTTGCCTAGGCGAAGGACGGAAGTAGAGCCCACCCCCCAAACGAATACGGGAGTTTACGGGGGAAATCCCGGCAGGGCCCGGAAAATCACATTAGGGGGAAAAAATTTAGAGGGAGAAAAAGTGCGCCCAAAGACGCCCAGACTACTGGCTTCCCCACCCAGGGGTCAAGCCCCAAAAGGGTACCCCGGGTAGAGAGAGCTGCGGGCTGAGGTGGGGTGCGACTACAAACGTAGCTGTGTCCCCCTGCAAAAAAAGCACTGAAGGGCTGGCAAAGCACAAAAATGTTTTGTAATTACGGATTTTTCTTTACTTTTATTACTTTAAAAAAATCGGGGAACAAAATGTAAAACGAGACGAGAGGCCCCGGGCCCCGGGTGCTTTGTGGACAAAATTTATTTTTGTTTACTGGTTTAAGGGAAGGTGTCAATCCAAAAGTTTTGACCCCGAGGGTTGAAAAAATGTACTAAAAATTTTTTTAAATTTTTATAAAAAACACCATTTTCCCCAATAAAAGGAAGGAAATCATTATTAGGGGGCCCACAAATAAAATTTGCTCTGGGGAAGTGGGGGCCTTTAACAATCAAAAATTAACAAAAAAATCAGGGCACAGGAAATCTGGTGGTTGGGTTTTAATGAAATCATTAATTCAACTATGAAGAAATTTTAACATAAAACGCTGGAAGAAACCCCCCCTACCCGGAATGTACATAATTGGGGAAAAACAAAATTTAGTTTAAACACAATACCCTCTTTGGTTTTGGCGGTTAAAAAATTCCCAAGATTATTTTTGGTTTTTTGTGGATTGGCGAAACTCTAAAACAAAGAAAGGATTGAAAGAAAACCAAAAACACGGATCCAATTATGTAAGTCAAAATCGAGTTTTTGAACCGGTTGCGGATTTATTTTCAGTACAATGCAGGCCCAATCTTGTAAATCTGGGGAAACCCCCCTCGGAAAATATAAAAGTATTTTTTTGAAAAGAGGCAAAAACCCTATTTTGTAACAAAGACTTTTTAAAATATAAATGCCAAAAGTTATTAATGCTTTTTAAAACAAATAAGCATTTGATTTATTATTTTTTTTTCAAATAAAGGGGAAAACACCCGTATTAAGCGCGGTTTTAGGGAATGTTTTTCAAAATTTTTGGATTGTTTATCGAAAAGGACCCTATGAGGAAACGGGTTCCCCCTTTTTTAAAAAAATTCAAGATATTTTGAAATATTCTTGAAATGTAGAAAAACCCCTAACTTCAAAAAGTTGGCGTAAATCCAGAAATTGCAAATTCCGGAATTGAGGTTTCTCCCAACTGCCCATTTGTAGCGCTAATAACTAATGAAGTCAGACTTTTCTTCTCAACGAAAAAAAAAATTTTCAAAAACAGAAAACATATACTTTATTTCTCCATTAAAAATAAACTTACAAAACCAAAAACCCAATTTTGGGTTTTTAAATATAAAGATGCTATACCAAATTTTGTTTCATCTTTTGGGTTTTGTTTGTTTTTTGTGTGTGGTTTTTGGTGTTTTGTTTGGTTTGGTTTTTTGTGGGTTTGGGTGGTGGTTTGGGTGGTGGTTTGGTTTTGGGGTTTTTTTTTTGGTGTTTGGTTGTTTGGGGGTTTGTCCCATCCGGCCTTTTATGCGTTTCGGTTGCCATTATTCTAGATTACAAAAATAATGAGTTTCGTTTGGGTTTATACAAAGCATTTATTTGTGCAAAATTCTGTAAGGTTTTGCTCAAAAAATTCCAAAAGCCCCGTTTTTAGGAACGCGCCAATTGCATGAAAATAAAAACAAGTTACGTTTCAAAAGCAATAAAGTTGGTGGTTGAAAAAAAGGGACCAATCTTTTCTTCCCAAAATTTTTTCAATTCTTAAATGGTTTTCACTTTACCTGAGGGAGTGGTTAGGCTCTCTACTTTTTTAAGTCTATTGTAATTTTTATTCTATCGTTTGTAATCAGTCTATCCCTTATATGGAGGGTGTCATTAAATGTGCAATTTATTTTTTTGCAAAAAGTCAAATTAATTTTCTTATACGTTTACGGGCCTAAATTCTTGTTTAGTATAAAATATTAAAAAATTGTTGACTTTAAAAAAGTTTTTTCAAAAAAATTTTTGGGTTTTTGATTAGAAATGGAAACACCTTTTGAAATGGGAGACGCCCAACGAGGCAAGCAAGGCACCACAAACCCAAAAAAAAAACAAAAAAACCAAACCCAAAACAAAAAAACAACCCCCCAACAACCCTTTCCCGCAACCAACAAGCCCGCCCCTTGTGAATGCCCCAAGTAAATGGTTTTTTTCTACCCTAATGCTTCACGCCCCGAATGTTTTAAGGGGGAAATAAACGTAGTTTTTTTTGTTTATGAAAAAGTGCTTTTTGTTTCTGAAAAAGGTTATTCATTAGTTTCCCACAGTTGAGCTTGAGCCCCTTTTTTAAAACCCAGGTTTGCGTTTCGTTTATTTTGGCCTAAAGGGTTTAAGTTTGGGGTTTTTAATTTAAAATAGAAATATCTTGTTAATTTTTGTGCAAAAAGGGGAATGGGTTCCTCCCGGGCGGCCTTTCAAAACAATTTAAAAAGTTGAAAAAAAACGACAAAGCCAGCATAATTAATTCATTTTTTTTCAACCACTTATTTAAAGAAAAATTATAAAGTTATTTGTCCAAAAAAATTTTCCTTTTGGGGAATATTCTTCCCAAAACCCTCTGTTAAAAAACCCAGGGGTTTCCCTCTTCAAAAAATACATTTACGCTTTTTACTGAGGTGGGCCAGAGTAAAGTTGGGGACCCGGGTACAAAATTTTCCGAACTGTACGGGATCAATTAGTTTTTTTTTTTTTCATTTTATTATCATATTTTTTTTATTTTACCCGGGTTTTTTTTTACCGGGGGTAATGTGAAATTTTCCAATAAGTATATTTTCAAAATTTCGGGTTTTTGTTTCCAACCCCCAAAAATTTAATCCCTTAAAGGGGGTTCATATGTAGTTGTTTCCTCTCAAAAAAATTGATCCAATTTTCTGAATGGGACCCCAAAATACCTTGAAACCCCAAACTTCCCTTCAACCCAAGCCCCCAAATATGTTTATTTTCTTATAAGCTCTTGTGGCCAATTTTTCACTTGATTGTTTTCACATAATTTTTCATTCTGACGTTATTTTTTGCAGGTAGTTTTTCCGTTTCGTGAAAAATTTCTCCCTTCTGTCGGGGCAAAATCCAAAGTGTCCCACCTTCCTTTTATCAAATTCGGAAAATACCCCAAAAAAAAATTTTTAGGTTTACCTAAGGAAAATTTATTTGAGCAGGCTTGTAAACTATCTGATTTTTTGAAAAGGGCTCATTTTTTTTGCTTATTCCCCCAACACAAGGTTTTATTTTGGGGCCCAAAGTAAATTTAAATTTAGCTTTAATTTTAGAATATTTTTATTTTAAATTTTTTTTTTTTATATTTATTTAAATATTTTAAATTATTATTTTTAAAAAGTCGTGGTGATTATGATGCATTATTTTAAAAAATTTTTTTAATTAAATTAATTTTATAAAAAATTAAAAATAATGTATCGTCTTATTAAACTTGTTCGTAAAATGGTCGATTATTTTGAGATATAAAACAAATAAAATTTAATCAGATTGCCCGGGGAAAATGCTAAAATAAATTAGAAAAAATTAAGAAAAAAATGGAAAACAACTCTGGTTCCGTAAAAATACTTTGAGGGGAGTCCAGGTTGATCTTTTTGGGGCTACAAATATGTACCTTTCGTTAAAAACAGAAAAGGTTGTGCAAAAAAAAAAACCTAAAAACAAAAAACAAAAATGTTCTTTTAATAAATTTTTTACTATTTTATTATTTAAAAAAATGAAAAAAAAAATTTTTTAAGCAACAATCCCCTTTCCCGTTGTTTAAAAAATATTTTGTACGGCCTTTAAATGGCCCCAAATTTTAAACCAAAAAATTTTTTCGATAACACAAAATTTTTGTAAAAAAAGTTTTTTTTTTAACCCCTTTTACTTTATTGCTTTAAAAATTGGGCCTCACCAAAAAT
>NC_051420.1:17766829-17771829 GCF_015228065.2 Penaeus monodon
GGAGGTATCCAAAGGGAAACGGGAGGAGGAAAAGGGAAGAGGGGAAGAGGACGAATGAAAGAGGGGTAAGGTTGAAGGCTGGAAAAAGGGGCAGGGAAAAGAAGAGGAAAGGTGCTTGGACGCAGAAGGTCTACAAAGAGCCGTTACTCGGGGAGGGAAACGAAGGAAGGAAGGAAGGAAGGGAAAAGGTGTTGACCGTAAAGCTGAGAGGCGATGATAGGAAGAAGAGGAAGAGAAGGGCCAATGAAGAATGGAGGGAAAAAAGGATGAAACGGGAGAAGAGGAAGGGGCAAGATGTACAAGGAGGCCTATGGGTGTCCGGGCCATAAAGCTCCTCAGTGAAAGAAGGGAAGAGGAAGGAGGAAAGGAAGATGGAGGGAAAATTAAATGAAAGGGGAAGGCGAGAGAAAGGGGAGAAGGGTGACGGAAAAGGAAGGAGAGGAGAAAAGAAGGAGGGGGTGACGGAAGATGGAGGTAAGGGAGAAAGGAGGGAATATGAAAGGAAAAGGGGAGGAGACAAAGGAAAGGAGGGCGGACGGATAAAGGAGGGAAGGAAAAAGAAGGGAAAACGAAAGTAAAAGGGGAGGAAAAGAGAAAGAAATGAAGGAAAACATAAATATGAGGAAAGTAGAAAAAAGGATAAACGAAAGGAAGGGAAGGAGAAAGGAAGGAGAAGATTAAGGAAAAGGAGGGAAAGAGAGAAGAGGAAATAAAAAAAAAGGTCGGGAAAAGTAAAAGAAGGAAGAAGGGGGTAGGAAAAGAAGAGGGAAAACGAAAAAGAAGAGGAAGGAAAGAGAAAGGAAGGAAAGAAGAGGGAGGAAGGAGTGGAAAAGGGAGAAAAGAAGAAAAAAAAAAGACAAAGAGAAAATAAAGCCCCCCCCCCAAAAAAAAAAGAAAACGGAATTTATTTAGATTTTAACTTTCTTTTTACTAAACGTTTCGCCTTTTCCTCTTCCCTTTTTCCCTTTTTTGCTCTTTAACCCCCTCTCCCCCCCTTCCACACACACCCCATGAACCATTCCTCCCTCCATCCCCGATCCCCCACCCCCCACGGCCCTACACCCTTCCACCCCCAACACAAAAAAAAATAATGTCATCCACATACTTTTCAAAATAATTAAGGCCAGAAAAGGATCTTGCGAATAATAGCAAGAAAAACAAGAAGAGAGAAAAGCCGACACTTGGCTCATTACCGGATAGCCTTTTTCGGACGCAAACCATCTCATTTGACTATCTCCTTGTTGATTACTTTAATGAGGGAGAAAATTGGCCTGGATGATGTAATCACGAGATGGGTTTCGGTTTTTCTGCTGTTGGTGATTGTTGTTATTATTATTATTATTATTATTATTATTATTATTATTGTTGTTATTGTTATTATTATTATTGTTATTGTTGTTGTTACTGTTATTATTATTATTATTATTATTATTATTATCATCATCATCATCATCATCATCATCATCATCATCATCATCATCATCATCATCATCATCATCATCATCATCATCATCATCATCATCATCATCATCATCATCATCATCTTCATCATCATTATTATTATTATTATTATTATTATTATTGATGTTGTTGTTATTATTATTATCATTATTGTTATTATTATTGTTATTATTATTATTATTACTATTATTATTATTACTAGTTATTATCATTACCATTATCATTATTATTGTTGTTATTATTTTAACTTTTATCATTATTATCAGTGTTACCATTTATTATTATTATTATCTTTATTACCATTATTAATATTATAAAATTATGTTCTGGTTGCTATTGTCATCATTGCTACTGAAAGAAAGAAGAAAACGAAATATTCCCTCTATTGCTGTTATATATATATATATATATATATATATATATATATATATATATATATATATATATACATACACATTTTTTCTTTCTTTCTTTCTTTTCTTTTCTTTTCTCTTCTTCTTCTTCTTCTTCTTTTTTTCTTCTTCTTCTTCTTCTTCTTCTTCTTCTTCTTCTTCCTCTTCCTCTTCCTCTTTCTCTTTCTCTCTTCGTTCTTTCCCCCCCAAAAAATATTCTTTCTCCTTATAATTTTTTTCTTCTTCTCTTCTTCATTTTTTTCTCTGAACTTTATTTTCCATTTACGTTTAACGTGATCAAGATCCCGTTGCAACCAGAAGCAATGTTGCAATACTGCTTTTCCTTCCTGGCATTTATTATGTAACAGGGATACGATAAAACCAAATATTTTCAATTATACATATATATATATATTTTTTTTTTTTTCTTTTCTTTTTTTTCTTGAATTATTGGTTAGATTTATTTGTTTATTTTTGTTTCTTTGTTTGTTTGTGTTCGCAGTCACACCTCGTCAGTGTTGCAAAGGTCTCAGACGATCTATTTAAACTCAACATATCCCCAACCCTTGCAATGCTGATGTATTCATTCATCTATACCTGTCACCGTATCTATCTACATATCACCATATCTATCTATCTATCTACTTTAATAAAAAGAAAAAAATAACATAACCTGAAGAGACAGAAAGGAAGAAAAATAATCTATCTATCTACCTATCACCATATCTATCTACCTATTTACCCTAACCGAAAAAAGTAATACCCAAAAGAGACAGAAAAGAGAAAAATATTCTATATCTATCTATCTACCTATCAGCATATCTATCTACCAATCTACTTTAACCTAAAAAAAGAAAGCATAACCTAAAGAATGATCTATACCTATCTATCTATCTATCTATCAACGTATCTATCTACTTATCTACTTTAATCTAAAAGGGTAGACATGACTTGCACAGAAACAGAAAATAATATTAATAATCTATATCTATCTACCTATCTATCTACATATCTATCTACCTATCAACTTTAACCTAAAAAAAAAAAACAGAAAACGAGAAAAATAATCTATATCTATCTACCTACCTACCTGCGTATCTATCTACCTATCAACTTTAACCTAAAAAAAACCCCAGAAAACGAGAAAAATAATCTATATCTATCTACCTACCTACCTGCGTATCTATCTACCTATCAACTAAAAAGGTAAACATAACTTCAGGAGACAGAACAGAAGAAAAATGGACTTATTAGATGACAGTTCGACACGTCAGCCCTTATCTCGGCTCGCGATAATGGAACGGTTACCCCAGAACGAGTTTCAGTGGCATTCTTGCACTATTTATATAATAATAAGATGATGGTGATGAATATGATTATTGTAATAATGATTATAGTAATGTTATCAGTGGTAATTATTATAATGATATTGATAATGATCATGAGAATGATAATTAAATTGATATGAGTGGTGGTGATGGTAATGATTGTGTTGAAGATAGTAATAATTTCTTATTTCACATTTTCCCGATTCTATTTCGTTTGTAATCCCCTTTTCAATTTCCTTTTTTTATTTTCAGTATATTACAATTTTCAGTTTTCCAAATTTTATATTTTGTATTTAGAATAAAATTTTCCTTTTTTCGGTGTTCCTTATTTTTCTTTTTTCTATTTCTCTCATTTTCGTATTTTCTATTTCCCTTGTTCCCTCTTTATTTTTCCCCTTATTTTCCTTTTTTTCTGTTTCCCTTTTCTCTTTCTCTTATTTTTACCTTTTTACCTTACCTTATTTTCTCATTTCTTATGTCCCTTATTTTCCAATTTCTGTTTACTTTATTTTCCCTATTTTCTAATTTCCTTCCTTTTCCATTTTCTGTTTCTCCCAGTTTCCCATTATATATTATCCAATATTTCCAATTTTCTATTACTCTCATTTCCCTCATTTTCTACATTTTCTCTGTCCCTCATTTGCTCGTTTTCTCCTTCCCTTATTTTCTCATTTTCTATTTTCCTCATTTTCCAATTTTCTATTCCACTCATGTTCCTATTTTCAATTTCACTCATCTTCCCATTTTCTATTTCCCTTACTTTCCCATTTTCTAATTCTTCCTTCATCTTGCCGGGGAAACTAATTTCAAAGGGAGTTGAGATCCGGCTAGTATGTAAATCATGTTTGTAATCTTAATGCAGATCTGGACTATGTGGATCCTCGCAAGAAACGCACTGCCGGGCTTTAGTTTTTCGTTGAGATTTTGAAAATAATATTTCTTGTCTCTTCTTAGCTTTTTTTTTTTTTTTCTTCTTCTTCTTTTTAAAGTCAAGATCCTGTGATTATATCCCCCCCCCTATGTCCTCTGTTTTTTTTTCATCTTGCATTTTCGTGTTGGCACTATCATTACCACCGAAGTTTTCTTGCTTTTTAAATATTTTCATCACCATTGTCATCATCATTATCGTTACTATGATTTTTACTATTTTTATTTTCATTATTAGCATCATCATCTCCATTTCGTTCAGTCTAGAATGGGTCGTCTTTTCGGGCTAAAGTTAGATAATATTTACTATCTTGTAGTTTTATTTCCATCATATTATAATTTTTATCAATCTGAATTATCCCACACTATCTCTTTTTTTCTATTATCATTCACCACCTTTTGCTAAATCCCTTTAGTCTTCTAGTTATTTCAATTATCCATTCTTCGTTCTTATTACACCTTATTGTTTTATATTCGTGCGTGCGCTGATAGAAAACGGAGCGAGGGGACGGGGAGGGGGGGGAGGGGGGAGGGTATGTGGTTAAGAATCTCTTTCGCGCAATTCACCCACATTGCTTGGAAGGAGGAGGGGGGGGGGGTAGGGTGCATGCGGTGGTGTCTGTGCTTGTCTGTTTGTTTTGCGAAATGTTTGGTTGATTTGGCTGTGTTCTGTTTGTGAGATTCTTTCTCTCTTGCCCTCTTTTTGGTTTTCTGTCTTTTACTTTCTCGTCTCTCTCTCTCTCTCTCTCTCTCTCTCTCTCTCTCTCTCTCTCTCTCTCTCTCTTTCTCTCTCTCTTTTCTATCTATCTATCTATTTATACATCTATTAATCTGTCTTTCTATCTTTCTATCTACCTATCTGTTTGTCTGTTTGTTTATCTGTTATCTATGG
>NC_051420.1:17774329-17779329 GCF_015228065.2 Penaeus monodon
TGTTATTCTATCAAATAACAATATATATCAACTTTATATCAACGTCGTCGTCTTTATCGTCATCTTCATTATTTTTATTATTGTTATTATTATTATCATTAGTAGTAGTAGTAGTATCATTTTTAACAACGACAACAACAACAACAACAACAACAACAATAATAATAATAACAATATTTGTAATAATAATAATAATAATAATAATAATAATAATAATAATAATAATAATAATAATGATAATAATAATAATGATGATAATAATAAAAATGATAATTACTATTATTATTATTATTATTATTATTATTATTATTATTATTATTATTATTATTATTATTATTATTATCATTATTATTATTATTACTATGCTCATTATTATTATCATCATTGCTATTATCATCATCATTATTATTCTCAGTAGTAGTTTTAGTATAAATATTACTATTATTGTTACTGTTCCTTTTCTTATTACTGTTATTATCAGTATCATAAGTGTTACCACAATTAATGCTCATGTTGTTGCTGTTATAGTAGTCTACCACAGCGATCCTCACCATCCTAGCTACTCTTTCACCCCCCCCCCCTTCCTCCCTCAGATGCCTGGACGGTGCCGTTTACTCGTACTCGTGTCCTTCAGGAGAGGCCCTCGGCTACGGGAGCGAGTCCTGCCGCCCCGCCGCTGAGGTCACGTGCCCTCGCCTGCCGCCCAGCTCTCCTCCCTGTCTCAACCAGACCAGTGGGTATTACCCCGATTATACCCAGGCGTGTCGCGGGTATTACAGGTGGGTGGGGGAAGTGTGTTTGTTTGTTTGTGTGCTTGTTTCTGTTTTGTTTGTTTTTTATTTGTCTAGTTTTTTTTTGTAATAATAGAGGGATGCGGTTATACAACACATTTCGACCTGCATCAGATGTTTTTATCTACCCTTTTTCTACTCAGATTTATGCTTCTTTACTCTTACCAGCCTTTAATCTACCCATATCAACCCATTTTCACACATTTCAAACTATTGTCAACTTGTATCAACCTTTTCAACTGACACCAACCCTTTTTTTCAACCCACACCAATCTTTTTTCAACCCATATCAATCTTTTTCTCAAGCCTAATCAACCTTTTCCTCAAGCCTAATCAACCTTTTTCTCAAGCCACACCAAACTTTTCCTCAAGCCTAATCAACCACCACGTACCGACCCTGTTCAACCCCGCCGGCCTCCCGCAGGTGCGACAACGGAAGCGTGAACGGCCGATGGTTCTGCGAAAACTCCGGACTGTGGGACGTGGCCACGGGTTCCTGCGGCTCGGGGTCCGGCCTCACGTGCACCCCGCCCTCCTGCTGGGGCCTCCCGGATGGACCCCACCCGACCCCGGCCTCCTCCTGCACCGCCTACTTCACGTGCCAAGGGGGCGTCAGGACGGATCACGTGTGCCCCTATGGGACTATTTTCGACTACTCGCTCAAGGTGGGAGAGGGTGGGCGTGTGGGCGGGTGGGGGTGGGGGTGGGGGTAGGGGTTAATCACCCTGAGAACTATGAAAACAGATTATCTTTTGTTAGTTACTGTTACCAAACTGTAAATAAAGAGTCTGATTAAACATAACAGAAAATAATATAGAGCTCAGAGCTGCTTGGATTATATAATTTTTCATGCAATCTATGACAGTGGGTATCTCCTACTTACTCTGATAACAATAATTCAGTGAGTCCATTATCTCTAATTCTGTGATTATTGGCAAAACAAGATCAGATCAACAGCTGTAAAAAAAAAAAAAAAAAAAAAAGAAGAAAAAAAAAAAATCTATTTTGGAAAGTGGAGATCCTTCGGTGCCAAGACCTCATTTCCCTTTTCCTCCTCCTCCAGCGGTGCGTCCCCAGCTCCTCCTCTGTGTGCTACGAGCAGGCGTGCGAGGGGCGCGTGAACGGTTTCCACGCGGCGCCCCACGCCTCCTGCCGCGCCTTCTTCAAGTGCTTCAACGGCGCCCTGGTCGAGCTGCAGGAGTGCCCCCGCCACCAGATCTTCGACGGGCAGCGGTGCGTCTCGGCCACGAACTTCTCCTGCTGGGGCGAGGGGCGCGGGTCGTGCGAAGGGCGTGACGACGGCCTCTTCGCCGCCTCCGACTGCCGCGGCTTCTTCCTGTGCCGCCACCAGCAGTTCATCCGCGCCTTCCTGTGCTCGCGCGGCCTCGTGTTCAATGGGCGCGAGTGCGTGGAGGACACGAACGCCCTGTGCACGTCCCCGGCGCCGCGCCCCGATTGCGCCAACAAGATCGACGGCTACTACACGGTGGAGAAGACCGGCTGCAGGACCTTCTTCTCCTGCCGGGGCGGCAGCAAGATGAGCGAGCACACGTGCCCCGGCACCAACGTGTTCAACGGCGAGCAGTGCGTGGACCCCGTGCTGTACCCGTGCCCCGCGAGTCGGCCGCCGCTCGCGCCCCTTGCGGCCAACCTCACCAACCGGGTGGCGCGCTCCCTCGCCGGCGACCCCGACTGCGCCTCGCGCCCCAACGGCTACTACCTCGACGTGCCCTCCCGCTGCACGCGCTTCTTCTACTGCCACGAAGGCACCAAGGAGTTCGTCAGGTCCTGCCCCCCCGGCGAGAGGTTCAACGGTCTCCGGTGCGTGTCCCAGGCGTCCTATAAGTGCCCCGTGATCGCTGGCGCCCCCGAGTGCCTTCTCCGAGGCAACGGCGTGTACCAGGACCTGGAGAGCGGCTGCAGCACCTACTACCAGTGCCTCTCGGGAGTCAAGATCGAGTTCAGGTGCCCCGAAGGACGCCTGCACAACGGGCGGGCGTGCGAACCGGCGTCTCAGGTGTACTGCCCCGCGGCGACCCTGTGTTCCCACCAGCGGCTCAACACGACGCTCGTCGACACGGACCGAGGGTGCCAAGGTTACTTCCGGTGCCAAGAGGACGTGCTGCTGTGGTACCGCGCATGCACAAGGGGGCAGGTGTTCAACGGGAGGGAGTGCGTGCCCTACTTCTTCTACACGTGCCCGGCCCGCGTAAGCACCATCTGCCTGGCCAAACCCGATGGCCTTTATCAGGACCTCTCCACCAGGTGCGTTTCTTCGAGGAATTCTAGGATACAGGATGATGCTTTATCTCAGTGATGATTTATGCATTGCTATTAAGTGCTTTCTTCTGTTTTTTATTATTCTATATTGCCACCTTTCGAGATGGAATAACATTCAAACTCGTGAAATGCCCAAAGAATAGCCGTAATATATGTATAATAAATTAAAATAATAGTACGGCTGAAAATATCATTGTTGATTATAAAGATGATACCTATAATAATGAAAATCATACCCCAATCATGATAAAAAAGGATAAACAACACATCAAGCACACGTTTCCCCCATAAAGCAATTAGTAGGAATAACAAAACACCACGGAATATTACCTCGCCTGTACCCTTCGCAGGTGTCGCTCCTTCTACGAGTGTCGCGCAGGTGAACGGGTGTCGACGCGAACGTGTGGCAGCGAGGAGGTGTTCAACGGCGATGCCTGTGTCTCGGCGGCCAGTTACGTGTGTCCGGTCGACGGGGCAAAGGAATGTGGAGTCGGACGCAAGGGATTCGTCCAGGATATCCAGTCGGGGTGCAGGAGGTGCGTCCGGTGTGGGTGAGGTGGCGGGATGGAGTGCGGGTGCGGAAGGGTGCGTGTGGCAGTCAGTGGGGTTGGGTGTGGGTGTGGGTGGGAGGTTCTAGTGTGGATGTGGATGGGTGTGCATTTGTTTTGGGTCTGGCATGGGTGGTGGTTGGAATGAGGGTGTTTGTGTGTATGTATGCGTTTTTTTTTATGTATTGTGTGTAAATATATGTAAAATAAAAGAATGTTGATACAAATTACCAAATAGTGAACGTGTGGCTAACTGCAATACAAATTATTATATAATTTAATTTTGTTATTGTTGTTATTAGCGTTCATATTTCATTTATTTTTACATGTCTGGGTAATCAAGATTCAATTTCAAATTGTGTGTTTATGTGTGTGTGTGTGTGTGTGTGTGTGTGTGTGTGTGTGTGTGTGTGTGTGTGTGTGTGTTAATGATGTTTATTCATTTACATGTATATTTCTTTCTTTACTCATTTACTCATTCAATTATTATCGGATAAATATAAGTGTTTATAGTTATAGAGAAAGACGCTAACGCTGCCTCCGCCGCAGGTACTACTACTGCTACAGCGGTAAGAGCTTCGCCCGCGAGTGCCCGGGGGAGAGGGTCTTCAACGGCCACACCTGCGTCCCGCCCACGCAGTACAGGTGTCCTTCTGGGCCTAAGGAGGAGCGTCCTCGCTGCAGCGGCCCTGACGGATACTACCCGGACTTGCACACGTCCTGCAGGAGCTTCTACTATTGCCGCGACGGCCACAGGATTAATTACACGTGCCCCGACGACGAGGTGTTCAACGGCGTGCAGTGCGTGCCAGAGACGGCGTTCACGTGCTCGAGTCCCTCCTCGTGCCGGGGGAAGATCAACGGCTTCTACCAGGACGTGCTCACCGGCTGCCGCAAATATTATTACTGCTACGGCGGGGTCAAGTACGAGCACACGTGCCCCGGAGAGCAGGTGCACAACGGCAGGACGTGCGTCCCGGCGTCCACGTACACCTGCCCGAGCCCCACAGACGACCGCGATTGCGTTGGTAAGTTCTCAGGAGTCTACCCGGATCTGACATCGCTCTGCCAGGTGTACTACAGGTGCCACGGAGGCGTCAAGACGCAGACGCTGGCGTGCCCGCACAACCAGGTCTTCAACGGCCAGAAGTGCGTCCCCTTCTACGAGTTCTCGTGCTCGTCTTTCGGGCTGGTCTCGCCCTCCTCTCCGGCCAGGCTGGATCTTACTCCTGATCAGCTGTTATCAGAGATCGGGGCGCCCGTGGCGAACGCTCCCCACGGATCGCTTGGGGCGTCAGGGCGTCCTCCTCCATCGGCACAGCTCTCCGCCTCGCGAGACGACGCTCCCTTCCATCCAGATCAAGCAGTCGAAAGCTCAGGT
>NC_051420.1:17796829-17799329 GCF_015228065.2 Penaeus monodon
GGGGAAGAGAATGCGGGGTGAGAGGGAGAGAGTAAGAACGTGTGAAGGAAATGGAGGAAAGGAGAGAGTGAACCAGGGGGAAGGGATAGAGGAAAGGTGGGAGAGATGGACGAATGAAGGGAAGGAGAAAGAAAAAGAAAGAAAGATTGGGAAGAAATTATTATTCTTTGCCTCTGCTTCTCATGATATATGAACATATTGTAGCATCATTCATATCAAAGCATAATCTAAGCAGCTATTAATCCACGCATCTACGGTTCCATCTTCTTTATATTTCCCTCCTGTGATAATCTCTTCAATGAGGGTAATTAGTCGGTGTCTGGTTCTGTCTCCTCTAACCTTTGTTACTTTGACTAAACATAATATGCGCTGAAGTATATTACTGTTGTTACGAGGACCATTGTTCTCATGTGATTATGCAAATGAAGCTTACCTGACGTTCTAAATTAGTACAGGATGGCTAAATTAAGTCGCGGACTCCAACGTGCGCTTTTAAAAAGAATTTGTAGATATCACTAGAATTTAACATACGGATACAATATGCAAATTTGGATACAATATCTAGCACAATTTTGCGGTTAGACCATGAGAGTAAGCTTCATAGGGGACACTACATATTTAGGCCACGCAGGAGTCCAGGCAATCTGACAGAACGGAAAACACCTACCGGACTGACGCCGTACTGAGCGGCCGCGCCCCCTCGGGTCAGGATGCCCTTGAAGTAGGACATGTCGATGCCGATCCCCGACAGGAGGTCCGTGATGTGCGAGAAATCGATGTGGTCGAGCAGCGGCAGCAAGGTCATCACCATGGAAGGGTCGAGGTCAGCGAGGAACTTGGGCAGGTTGGCAAAGTCGATGCCGGGCACGTCGAACTGAGGGAACATCTCGACGGCGTTCTTGAAGGACTCGTCGCGCGTGATCTGGAGGAGGGTCGCCTGCAGCGCCGCCTCGTCGCGGAAGAGGTCGTCGGCGAGGGACAGCGGGAGCCCGAACTTCTGGAGGATCATCGGGAAGAGTGTCTTCAGGTGGGACATGTCGATGGGCGTCGAGGCTTTCGAGGAGGAGGAGGAGGAGGGCAAGCTGGAGGTGTTTCCTGGGGGCGGGCTCGCTGGGGTCGAGGGTCGAGGGAAGGGCGACGGGCGGAGGCGCAGCGGGCGGGGGCGCTCGTCCCGCTCCGATGGGTGCGACGGACTCGGGGCCCTTGGTGTCGTCACGTACCTCGAGGGCGTGGCAGAAGGAGCGGTCGTCGGTTGGCGCTCCGTCGGGCGCCGCGCTGGGCTGACGGAGGGCTCAACCACGACGGGGCGCCGGGCGTCGTCCTCGCCGGGAATGACGGGAGCGCCGGGGTCGGGGAACATGGAGTCATAGAAGACCGAGAAGGCATCGTAATCCGGCCCCTGGGACCCTGCCGGGTAGTGGCCACCGTCCGCGTAGTAATCGTAGAAGGGCGCCGTGTCCTCTTGCGCCGGGCGCGCACTCGCCGTCGCCGAAGGAGCCTTAGAAGCCGATGGGTTCGAGGGGCGTTCGTGCCCCTGGCGATCCAGCCCGAAGAACGGGTCCCGAGCGCCCTTGCCGCTCGCCCCGGGCAGGAAGTAGTCGTAATCGATCTCGACCTCGGAGGAAGGACGCCGCTCCCCTCCCGAAGGAGCGTGGTCGGCGAGGGCGTCGAGGGCTTCCTGACTGCTGACGATCCCGCCCAGGAGGTTGACGCCCAGGGGCACCGGCAGGAGGTTGGGTTCCTTGCGCGACTCCCTGGACGAGCCGGCGGCGAGCGGGGGAGTCAGCAGAGCCATCACGAGCACCCACAACATCCTGGGGAGACACGGTCGGTTAGAGGCAGGCACTTACATCATGGGCGCAGTTGCTCCCCGTTGGTCCCGCTGCTTTGCCGCACGGCCACCATTACCATGCACACGTTTTTATCATGCAAAACAAATAGATGAATTATTCTATTTTATCACCAAGAGCATGCTAAAGAGAAATAGCTTTTTAAAGAGAGAGACTTATGAGGTGTTTCATCGGAACTGAACTATATTATGGTTGTTTTTTTCTCCAAGCTATTTAACCCCCCCCCAAAAAAAAAAAAAAAAAAGCCCCAGTGTTTTGTAATAGACACTGCTTCATTCCAAAGGAAGAACCAACCATACTGAGCAAAGAAAATCATGTCCATTTACTTAATTTATCAACTTGTTAATCAATTTGATCTCAGGGGCTTTCATTCCTTATAAGATATTTTATTAGCCATGCTATATCACTATCCCATTACAATAAAAAATGGAAAACCTCATGCTTAGTGACGTTAGTTATGTCATGGTTCGTGAAATCATGACTTGTTCTTTTTAGCGTGACATTATGTTCATGAACTGTGAGGAATAATTGCGAATTATGGTTAAGGGGAGTGAGATATCAAAACAGCGATAGGATGATTATGACAAATAATGAGGATTGTGGTGATTCTGATAACAACAACAGCAGCAAATACATGATGTTCATGATAT
>NC_051420.1:17809329-17811829 GCF_015228065.2 Penaeus monodon
TCAACCGACAGCATAACGGCAGCGGGATTGTGGTTGAGTCTCTGCTGCTCCAACCAGACCACCGCACCCCCCCCTCCTCCACCCCCTCCCTCCCTGCTCGTCTCCGGATGACACACCCCGAAACCCCCTTTGGCTTGTGCTGATGGTAAGGGGAACACTGGTATTGGTAATAGTAATAATAATAATGATAATAATAATAAAAATAATTATAGTAATAATAATAATAATAGTAATAATAATAATAATAATAATAATAATAATAATAATAATAATAATAATAATAATAATAATGATGATGATTATTATGATTATTACTATTAAGACAAGAGTAATAATTACTTTACTATAATAATAATAATGATTAGTCTTATAAAATCAATAAAAAATAGTAGTAATAATATTGTTAATAATGATAATAATAATAATAATAATAATAATAATAATAATAATAATAATAATAATAGTAATAATAATAATTAGAATGAGAAAAATAATGATTATGATAATTATAATGATAATACTGATGATGATAATGTTTACAATAACAATATTAATAATGATAATTCTAATGATAAAATAATAATAGCAATAATGATGATGATGTTGATGATAATAATAATAATAATATTAATACTACTACTACTACTACTAATAATAATAATAATAATAATAATTATTATTATTATTATCATTATTATCATATTATGATAATAATGGTAATAATTATGATAATAATAAGGATGACGATGATAATGATGATGGTGATAATGATGATGAATAACAATGATACATCGTTAATAACAACAATACTAATGATACTAATAATTATCATCATCATAACAATAATGATAACATTAACAATGATAATAATAATAATAATAATAATAATAATAATAATAATAATAATAATAATAATAATAATGATAGTAATAACAGTGACAAAAAATAAAGATGAAAATGCCGATGATTATAATAGTGTAGGCGACGGCGATCATCATCAGGGTTATCTTTACGAAGACTATTTCAATTTTTAACAGTATTTCCAACACTATTGTAGCAGCTTTTCAAATCTCAGAATAATGAAAAAGATAAAAGAAAACATGGCAAATTAAAGATTAAATGTAATCAAAATATTTAGTCTTCATTCATTTTGCCGGATATTATCACAGGGGCGATTGGCATGATTATACACTGTCATGATTTTCATTTCTGCTATCTTAAATGGGAAAGTTGATAAGAATAACGAGGGTGAGGAAACTGCATTTACCTTTACCATTATTCTGAACATATTTATTTTCAAGTTTATTTTTTCTTACTGCTATTCTTTCTCTCTCTCTCTCTCTCTCTCTCTCTCTCTCTCTCTCTCTCTCTCTCTCTCTCTCTCTCTCTCTCTCTCTCTCTCTCCTCTCTCTCTCTCTCTATCTCCATATGTCTCTATTTCCCTGTTTCTCTCTCATTCACTCTCTGACTCTCCATAATTTAAGAATGAAACTTCTGGAACATATTTTGGCGTTAGATATAAACGAAATTGTATATGAAGACCCTTATAGGATATCTAGAGAGAGAAAATCATAGACCAATCACAGAAGTGATCTGTTTCTCGCTTCTGTACACTGTTTTCAGTCACTAGCACTTATCACTATATTTCGGAGATTTACAGAACTCTAAAGATGCCAAAAGAATAATGAATTAACACAGAAAGTGACCGATATGTTTAAATAAACGCAAGCAGAGGGATTGTTTTTAGTAAGGTTACTAATATGATTACGATAATGTTAGTGATATGACGGCATTAATGATGATGATGCTATTAATGAAATAATAGTAATAACACTAATGATAATGTAAATATGGCTGATGATTATATTTATGATGTTGATAATAGTAATAGTGATAATATAATAAATTTGATAATAACAATAGGTGATAATAAAATGAAGGGTAAGTAATGATAAAAATAATATAACCAAAAATAAAAATAATTCAGTGATAAGATTTTTTTTTCTTTTTTTCATTCAAGAAGCCAGATGGTTCAAGAAAAGAAACAACGCTAAGGTACAAGTGTGATATTTCATTTTAATTAGATCTAAAAGAAAAAAAAAAATGATACCGCAAAAGACCAGTTTTGATTTTTTTTCTTTTTCTTGAAGGCAGGTGGTACGAGAAAGAAGGTACAAATGTCAGCTGTTTTCGGGAAGGGGGGGGGGGGGGAGGCACGGTTATTAGGGTCACGAGGTTGGGGGAGGGGAGTAGGGGGGGTCCATAAGGGGGTAGAGGAGGAGGAAAGGAGAAGGTCAGCGGAAGGAAGGGGAATGGAGGAGGAGGAGGAAGAAGAGAGGTAGAAGGAAGAAGAAAAAGGAATAAGGAAGTGGAGGAAGGGAGGGAAGTAGAACGAGGGGGGGGGGGGGTCAGTAATGAGGGTGGACGAGCCGGAGGAGGGTGGGGGTGGCAAGGGAGGGGGGAGGGGGAGGGGGAGGGGGAGCAAGATTTATAGGTTATG
>NC_051420.1:17816829-17821829 GCF_015228065.2 Penaeus monodon
TTTTCGAAAGAGATTTGGAATTTTGCGTCTTGAAGCTTCTTTTACGAAGCTGTTCCCAAAGAAGTTAACGTATCTCGAGGTAGATATATATGCCTCCACTTTGTGTTGTGGTGTGTCACTGAGCGTCTTTATGGGTGTGCGCGTGCGCGCGCGCGCGCGTGTGTGTGTGTGTGTGTGTGTGTGTGTGTGTGTGCGTGTGTGTGTGTGTGTGCGTGTGTGTGTGTTTGAGTGTGTGAGTGAGTGAGTGAGTGTGTGTGTGTGTGTGTGTGTGTGTGTGTGTGTGTGTGTGTGTGTGTGTGTGTGTGTGTGTGTGTGTGTGTGTGTGTGTGTGAATGAGTGAGTGAGTGAGTGAGTGAGAGAGAGAGAATACTTAAGGGCATAGGCCCTTCCCAGTCGACACATGTTCCGTAACATTCCTAGCAGGTACTCATTTACGAGCAGCTGAATGCCCTACCTGTGTGTTCCTTGTTGACCTACGCACCGCATTTTTTCTAGTTTTATTCAGGTGACCATATGTTACAAAGATGAATATTCTAGGACGCAAAAAAATTCTTTACAGAGGAGGTGATTGCCATCCGTACGTGTGTGTAATTTCGATTGTGACGAAAGAAATATTAATATATCAACGTGATTCTGCCTCGATAAGTATTTAGGCAAATAGACAGAATACATCATTCGCTTTTTGGATGATGGTGACTTGGAAGTAGTTAGAAGACAGCTTAAATTCTAGCTCTATTTTCTCTCTTTCTCGTCCTCTAACTCCCTCTCTCTCTGGTTCCCTCTCTCCCTCTCTCTCTCCTTTTCCCTTTCCTTTCTCCCCCTCTCTCCCCTTCTCTCTTCTCTCAATCACAAAGACTTTTTACCGAAAGTAAAACTGTTACACTGTAAAAACAGCAACACATTTCCGATGGGAAGACCCACTCAACATGTAGCACAGTGTTACGTCGGGAAGCTTAAACTTTATTGTCCCTTTAATGACAGTAATAAACGGTTGGCTTCAGTGTGTTTATCGGTCGGCGCTAACATGCGTTGCAAAAGGGGCTAGTTCACTGTAAGGGTGTTGAGTACATGATTCTTTTCCCTCTCTATTAGCAGTGTTGGTATTTCTGTTATCAGCATTTTTATCATTGTTTCTACTGATGTTAATATCAAGAATCATTACTGTTGTTATTGCTTATCTTTCTGCCAGTACTACTACTACTGCTAGGCTATGATTATGATGATTATCTCTATCATTATTATTACTATCATCAGTTTTCCTCGTCATCATCACCATAATAATGATAATAATAATAATGATGATGATACTAATAATAATACAACTACTACTAATCATCACTACCATATTACAATATTTCTTAAAACTCTTGTTATCACCATTTTCATTATCAACACCATTCCTACTGGCACTGTTATTACCATCATTATTATTGATTTTCGATTATTTTGCTTATTTCATCAAAATAATGAATTTCCTAATCCTTATAACCACCATCAATATAAGTGCCACTGTATATTACTCTTAGAACCACCATTATTACCACATCACCTAGTAAAACAGGTGGTTGATAATCTGAATTCAAAGGCGTGATCAATCAGGCAAAATGTTGAAAATGATACATGTGACACATGTACAGTGTTACAAAAGCTGGATTCGGCACATTTGGACAAAAGCTCGATGACTCTCATTTTTTGCGGGCTATGAACTGTGTGTGTGTGTGTGTGTGTGTGTGTGTGTGTGTGTGTGTGTGTGTGTGTGTGTGTGTGTGTGTGTGTGTGTGTGTGTGTGTGTGTGTGTGTGTGTGTGTGTGTGTGTGTGTGTGTGTGTGTGTGTGTGCGTGAGTGAAAGAAGAGAGAGAGAGAGAGAGAGAGAGAGAGAGAGAGAGAGAGAGAGAGAGAGAGAGAGAGAGAAGGAGAGAGAGAGAGAGGGGGGGGGGAAGTGAGAGAGAGAGAGAGAAGAAGGAGAGAGAGAGAGAGAAGGAGAGAGAGAGAGAGAGGGGAGAGAAGAGAGGAGAGAGAAGAGAGAAAGAGGAGAAAGAGAGAGAGGAGGCGGAGGAGAGAGAGAAAGAGAGAGAGGAGGAGAGAGAGGAAGAGAGAGAGAGAGAGAAAAGAGAGAGGAGAGAGAGAGAGAGAGAGGAGGGGAGAAAGAGAGAGAGAAGAGAGAGAGAGAGAGAGAGAAGAGAGAAGAGGAGAGGAGAGGAGAGAGAGAGAGAGAGAGAGAGAGAGAGAGAGAGAGAGAGAGAGAGAGAGAGAGAGAGATGGTGTTGGTGTGCATCATAATACTACAACTGCCGTTGGCATTGATACCACATCTACCACTACTGTTACTACTGTTACTGCTATTATTACTATTACTACTATCAACATTTCTCCAACTATATTACTGATACTATTTCAACTACTCCTGCTACTAATATTATTACTGCTACAACTACTATTACTAACTAATACTACTATTAATACCTCCACAATTATGAATAGTAGTTCTACCGGTAGAGCTACTACTACTATTGCTACTGCTATTACTACTCTGCTGCTACTACTACTACTTATGTTGACAATCCTGCTGGTGATAACAATGATAATATTTGCACTACTGTTAGTATTTTTACCTTTACTATCATTGATGACTTTTCTGCTATTGGAGATTATGCAATAATAATGAGACCGATGCTGGCAAAGATAATGTTGATAATCATATGATATGATAATCATACTTGTATCGTTATCCCTATCTTTATTGTTATCACCATCATCAGTATCAACACTGTTATTGACAGGAATACCACTAATACTATCGCTATTTATATTACTATCATTGTAATTACTTTCACCATTATCATTTTCACAAACAGAACTAACTGGCTATACCGACAGACATCCAGGCAAAGTCGACATAAACACAAACAGAACACACAAACAATCATATAAACACACAAACGATAATAAAGAAAAATAATAGTAAAACAAACAAACAGACAAACAAAATAAAATAAGATAAAAAATAATAAAACAAAATAAAGAGAAAATAATTACTATCATCATTTCCTCTTCAGTGTTTAAGGATCAGCTGATCAGCCACAAAATAGCAGATGCTTGATGGCTTTTGATTTCGCCAGAAAACTGGTTCTTCATGGTTGGTTCAATCCACACGTGGAAGGGAGGGAGGGAGGGAGGGAGAGAGGGAGAGCGGGAGAGCGGGAGAGAGAGAGAGAGAGAGAGAGAGAGAGAGAGAGAGAGAGAGAGAGAGAGAGAGAGAGAGAGAGAGAGAGAGAGATGAGAGAGAGAGAGAGAGAGAGAGAGAGAGAGAGAGAAGAGAGAGAGAGAGAGAGAGAGAGAGAGAGAGAGAGAGAGAGAGAGAGAGAGAGAGAGAGAGAGAGAGAGAGAGAGAGAGAGAGAGAGAGACCTTGTTAACCTTACACTCTTCTTTAACCTATTACATATAAGGTAACTTTGGAAGAGACTGAATAAAATTTAAAGGTTAAAGATAACACTTAATTTGCATAATCACCTCATAATCGTTTTATGATGAGCATCTGTAACTGAAATTACTCATAAAATTTCCATACAAGTGTCTTGGGAATATGATCTTTTAACCTTGCCTACTTGTACCTATAAAAGTAGGCCAGAAAAACAAAGAAAAAAAAAACAATTACATTCTTATACATACACGTAGGCCATATTCACAACCGCAATTTCTTCATCAAATTTTCCATTTTCTTCAGTGTTTGCATATTATTATTATTATTATTATTATTATTATTATTATTATTATTATTATTATTTTTATTATTTTTATTATTATCATCATCATCATCATCATTATTATCATTATTATTATCATTATTATTATTATAACTATTACAATCATTATCATTACTATCAACATCATTATGGTTATTATCATAATATACATTTTTTATATTATTTTTTTTCTTATTATTTCTTAACAGCCTGTATGGGTCCACCGGTAGAGGAGAGTGCCTAGCGTGACTCGCGACCACCGGCACTTTATGGCAGTCTATGGGCCTAACTACGGGAAACCTCAACGGCAGTAATATAATACGCTCAGCTCGCTACGTTCAGCAACTCGTTCATAGCGTGACATCTTTTAGTATCTAATGGCTCTGTTTATCAAGCATGCGTAATTTGTTATTTGAGGTAGATAGATATGTAGATAGATAGATAGATAGATAGAGGAGAGAGGGGAGAGAGAGAGAGAGAGAGAGAGAAATAAAGAGAGAGATATGTAAAGATAGATAGATAGATAGATAGATAGAGCAGAGAGGAGAGAGGAGAGAGGAGAGAGAGAGAGAGGAGAGAGAGAGAGAGAGAGAGAGAGAGAGAGAGAGAGAGAGAGAGAGAGAGAGAGAGAGAGAGAGAGAAAGAAAGAGAGAGAAAGATGTAGATAGATAGATAGATAGAGAGAGAGAGCATTCATTTAGAATACCAACAAGAATACTAACAACAGTAACAATGACAACAGTGATAATAAAAAAGTAATTCCCGACGCCACTTCAGAATAAACGAAGAAAAATATACATTACCGCTGTTTGAATAAAAGCTTGGAAAACATTCCATAATGCAGCCATGACTGCTTCAGCCTTTCCGACATCCAAATTTCCTCGCCGCAAAGACAAGATAATAATAGTCCGTTGTGTTGTTTCCCAACGTGTTTTCGTCTTTATTTCCTCCTGTCCCTTCCTCCTATTCCTCCTTTGTCTCTCTTTCCTTCTTTGTCTCTTTCCTCCTATTCCTCTTTCACTAACTCCTCATCCTGTCTCTTTCCTCCTATCCTCCTTCCGTCTCTCATTCCTCCTATCCCTCTTTCACTCACTCTTCCTCCTATCCTCCTTTGACTCTCTTTCCTCCTATCCCTTTTTCATTCAATTCTCATTCTATCCTCCTTCCGTCTCTCTTTCCTCCTATTCCTCTTTCACTCACTCCTTTCCCTATCCCCCTTTCGCTTCAATTTCCGCTTCTTTAGTATAAAAAAAAGA
>NC_051420.1:17846829-17849329 GCF_015228065.2 Penaeus monodon
ACAGACAGATAGATAGATAGATAGAAAGAGAGAGATAGAGAGTAAGAGACATGCAGACAAACAGACAGAGGCGAATGAAACAAAATAATAAATAAAAAGCACTGCAACCATACTCATAAAGGCCTTATTGTCTATTTTTCCACACGAGCACAAAAAAACTGTTACTTCCGGTAAAAAAAAAAATGAATAATGCAAACAACACAGCTCACTAACAATGCACTTAAGTGTGCTTGCGGTCGCCCCAACAGCGCCTACAATAAACCATCTGAACATACCTTCCTAAAGGGCTTCAGTATTTTCTCTCTCGCTAAAACCTTTCAGCCTCGTCCCATTATTCATAAGTGCCGAAGGAAAACAAAAGAGAATTTGTGTATTGAGAAGGCTCAGTCCGCGGCGGTTCCTGCGAGCAACAGATATCAGATTGTGTGAGGATTCGTATTTGGGAATGAGAGGATGTGGTGGTCGGGGTTGGTAATCGAGTACGTATCTGTTCACCCGTTTAACATACATACGCAGGCCTGTATAAACACCCACTCTCACACACAGATATGCACACACACAAACACAAACATGTGTGTGTGTGTGTGTGTGTGTGTGTGTGTGTGTGTGTGTGTGTGTGTGTGTGTGGTGTGTGTGTGTGTGTGTGGTGTGTGTTGTTTGTGTCGTGTATAAATATATATACATACACCACACCACACAAAACACACACACAATATAAATATATAATGTATGCATGTGTGTATTATTTATTAGTATATTATTATTATATGTTATATGATATATTATATATTTATTCTTATATAATATATATATAATATAAATATATATATATATATATATATATATATAATATATGTATGTGTGTGTTGTTGTTGTGTGTACATATATATATATATATATATATATATATATATATATATATATATATATATATATATATAATATATATATATATATATATATATATATATATTATATACATACACAGATACAGATACATCATGATACTGATAGTGATAATAACACTGGTAATGTATTACTGATAATATTAGCATACAACAGCAACAATAAGGATAATTACTATGATAATGATAATAATAACAATGATAACAATAATCATATTAAGTACAATGATTATAAACAATAACATTGATGAAAATAACAAGAGGAAGAAGGAAAGAAAGAACAAAATAACCTTTGATAACGATAGTGAAGATAAATAAGATAAATGGTAGACCAGTGACTATAATCATAATGGCTGCGAAGCAATAATACCAGCAAGAAAAACAACAGCAATAACTCTCAAAAATCACCATAAAGAAGAGAGAAAGAGAGAACAGAGAACCCCAAGAAGATCGCGTGAATGGCTGACACTCCGCCGTTCCCGCAGTCGACGCGGAGGGCCAGTTGCTGCAAGACGAACGTATAATCCCTTGGTTTAACGGTCTGTTGCTTCTATTTTGAACGTCTGACAAAAAATAGAAAAGAAAAGAAGAAAAACGCATGGCATTAACCTTCCGTGTTCCGGATAAACGGGTGTAGGCAAGCCGGTTAAGGCAGAAGTTGAGATTGGTTTTACATTCAGGCTCCCTCGCTCGGCGGGTCCGGCTCGCTTCCTCGGGAGCGGTGGGGAGGGAGGGGGGGGGGTGCTTACGTGTCTGCATCTAGGTACTTGACATAATGTTGAATGCGGATACATACACAAGTGCATATATGAGGACATGAGTACAAATGTTATTGAGTGTACACACACACACACACACACACACACACACACACACACACACACACACACACACACACACACACACACACACATACACACACACATACACACACACACACACACACACACACACCACACACACACACACAAACACACACACACACACACAATATATATATTATATATATATATATATATATATATATATATATATATATATATATACATACATACATATGTCTAGACATACATATCAATCAATCAATCAATCAATGGGGGGGGGGGACGGCATAGCCGCATCCACCCTTCGTTTCCATCTTTAATTCCGCGCGACAGATCTGGTCAATCTACCCAAGCCACGATTTCCTAGGTCGTCCCACGGGCCTCCTCCACTCAGGGTTGTCTCGGGATGAGACATCCTGATGGTCAGGGTTATTCACAGGGAAACGAACCAGGTACCCGTATAGCCTGAGTTGGCGGTCCTGGATTGTGCAGGCAATAGATCCTATTCCGGTCTCACTTGGTAGCCAACTGTACCCTATGATGTGGCGCAAGGATCTGTTGCAAAAGGTATCATGACGCAACTCCAAGGCACAGGACAGTGTCCAGGCTTCACCTCCACAAAGCAAAACTGGCAGCATCGGGGCCATCAAAACACGTAGCTAGGTCCTTCTGCACAGCTATCGGCATCTCTAAATACTCTTGTTGACTGAGTTCAGCACTGACTTCCTGGTCTGAGATCCCTGAGACATGGATTACACTCACTACCAAGGT
>NC_051420.1:17869329-17871829 GCF_015228065.2 Penaeus monodon
ATATATATATATATATATATATATTATATATATATATATATATATATATATATATATATATATATATATATATATATATATATATCTATCTTCTCTCTCTCTCTCTCTCTCTCTTCTCTCTCTCTCTCTCTCTCTCTCTCTCTCTCTCTCTCTCACTCCCCCCCTCTCTCTCCATTTTCGTTTTTCGCATACATAAAGAACTATTATATCAAATAATGTATATCTATGTTTTTCATTTCTTATATTTTGCATTGCATCCACCCACACCATATGTAATATAATGCAATATAATGACAGACTGACACAGACCAACCCATTTAGTAGTGTGGAAGTGGGGAAGAGGGAGGAAAGGGAAGGGTAGGAGAGGAAGGTAAAGGAAGAGAAGGATAAGGGAATAAAGAAAAAAGAGGAAAGAGAAGGTAAGGCGAGATAGGGGAGAAGGAGTGGGGATGGGAAGTGGGAAGGAGCGGGAAGAACGGAAAGAAGGAAGGGGGCCAGGGAGGAAAGCAAGAGAATGAGGGGGGTAGAAGGGGAAAGGGAGAAAAGGGATAGAAGGTGGAGGAAGAGAGGGGTAGAAGCCTTCAGACAGACCTCCCTTCTAAAAGTCCCCGGGAAAAAAAATCATCATCATAATAAAAAATGAATAAATAACAAAATAATAAATAATAATAATTATTAGAAAAAAAAAATTAAACGGGCTATCTCAGCCGCGGACAATACGGATTCCAGAGAGGCTTAAACACTGGCACATGAAGAAATAGCTCAAATACTAGCCACAAGAAAACAGTGCAACAGCACCCTCAGAGATGTGTCAGAAGCATTTGACATCAACATGTTCCACTCTGCAATCTACTTAGCAATTTCCTAAAGGAGAGACAAGCCAGGATAATACTGAGAAACACTGCTGGAAACCCATTCGACCTAAGAAACTAGGTGCCACAGGGGAGTGTAATCTCACCCAGCCTTTTCATCATAACTTCATCATAACCACTAACACCAAAGTCAAACTATATGTGTTATGCAGATAATATTACTCCGTCAATAAACTCCCGAATATACACGCTACATGCAACTGCGAGATGTCGCACACATCATTCCGCAAGATCAGTTACACAAATGGTGGCCAAGATACCTCCCTTTGAGAAACTATTAAATACGACCCCTATATTCACGACCTGGCCTACAACCACGACAGCGCCGGCAGAACATTCAGACTTAGGTATCGTCACACGATTTTTCAGACAATGGTACCTAGTGAGAAAAGTTATAAGTAGATAAATAAGGAGACAAGGGGGAGACACTGTCAGTCACTCTTTTAGCAATCAGAACCGAGGCTCGTGAGGGACGCCAGTCAGTGTGCCTCCCGTTACACTGCACGAAGGTATAATGGAGACCAGCTAATTTCCAAACTCGCTTCGGGAGCTGGGTTTTGTTAGCACGGATGCATGGATGAGACATAACGAAGCAGTCCCATGCATGCAACGGCCGACCAGAAAACAGTAAACGCGTAGAATGAAATCAATTTACGAAAAACAACAACTGTGCATTGCTTACAATGTTATGCTAATTAACACCTAATATATCTCCTAAACACATATACTTGATGCAAAATAGAATAATGAGACAACAGCACTTGCACCAGGAATCTGGTGATGGTGGCACCAACGACCAAATTATATACCAAGCAAAAGGGATGGCCCCCTTACCTTTAATACTTAGTTTCCCTTAGTTTATCCCTGGTCTCTTAATCTGTTGTCTTTGAGTTCTTCCAGACTCGCTTTGCAGCACCTCTTCCGAACCAAAGCTGTCTTAGCATTACACCCTTCTCTGAATGAGCTCAGATCGTTCTTTGGATGATAAAGAACACCTCATCACTGGGAAAGGTTTACCTAGGTTTCAGTTAATAACAATGCAGCTACTGTCAATTAATGAATTGTATATCTCTGCCTGGGAAAGTGCGTATATAGTGCATGATTTCATTTTTCCATGACTATATCCAACATTCGTCCAACTCTGACGATCACTGGGATTTGGGAAATGTTCTTTGAAGCCCAGGTGAAATCTTGAAGCATAGTATTTAGCAGTAAGATTCTTAGATCATAAATAATAAGAAATATATATATAAATAAAATATGAGATACTATAAATACTAATATGATATTCATGAAGCATAATTATTGCCGTCAGCAATATTGTTAAACCAAGCATAAATTATAGCTTAGGAAGCAATATACAATAGATAAATACTTGGTAAATCAACCAACTGTCATAAGGTAAGGTAAGGATTATGATATCAATAAAATAAATCTTGAAATAATATTATAATTATTGCAATATTCATCAGAGTAATTTATATTAATATCTAAAAAAGTCACATACTTTAATTAAGAATGAATGGGAACGGGTTGCGAACAGAAAAAAAAAAAATCAGGAAGGACGTACTACTGGGAAGGATCTGAGCATTTCATTTTGTATAAACTTTCAGCAATGCACGAATCTT
>NC_051420.1:17894329-17901829 GCF_015228065.2 Penaeus monodon
AAGGTAATATTACAGACTTTAAAATAATAAGTTGATAACTAAGTAGTATTACAATCACACTAATCATATGGGAAAGTAAAATATACTTCATAATAAATTAATGAAACAAACGTAATATCTTATGAAATAAATACTATCTCGAGCTAAAGAGTGATAAGTTTATTCCGTAGTAATGGACTGCATATGAAATAAGTAATTCCCCGAGTAAAAGTGATGAATATATAAATTCCATAATTAAATACTCAGAATATGAATAATTTCTTGAGTAAAGTGTGACATTATATATATATATATATATATATATATATATATATATATATATATATATATATATATATATATATATGATAATGATAATGATGATGATAATAATAATAATAATAATAATAATAATAATAATAATAATAATAATGATAATAATAATGATGATAATAATAATAATGGTAATAATAATGATATTGATAATAGTGATAATGATAATGACTATATGAAAATGATAACATTATTGACAACAAGAATAATAACGAAAATATTGATGATAATTCGTAATGTATAAACAGTCAGAGAAGTTGATAGATAGATAAACTGACATGTGCGTAGGTATGCAGATATACAGACAGACAGATAGTGAATTTTTAATGTAGAAACGGGTTTGACCAATAGAGAGAACATTAAGCGTAAATACAGAATTAGAAAATGATAATGTCTGATAACAGTTATACAAATTTGTTGAATAGAAACGAAACAAGAGATTATTTTAATTGTTCTTTAACATGGCGACTTGAAGCCCGGCAGTAAAGAGATAGAATAAGATGGTAAGGATAAAATCAAAACCTCGGTTTCTGCCTGACAGTATGGGAACGGGAAAAAAATCGAGGAATCTGAAACAAACGATTATGTATTTTTCCGCCTCGGACCGTTGAAAAGGAACAACTTGGCCGCAAAATGTATTATACCATCCTCGCTGCGTATGAAAGCACCCAGCGATGATCATAGTTATTTGTAAGCACGTCTGCGTCTCGCTCGCGGCAAGCGCCCGCACGGGTATGAGATGAGGTTTTGCGAAAACCCTATAGTGTTGAACACGCGCGCAACCGAGTGAATCGGTATAGTAAATTGCTGCGCTCCAATATGCTAGAGCGATAGCATGGGAATATGAACTGAATTGTCTGAGCAGATAAAATTTTTCATAACTGTATCGCTATGCGAAGATAAAATGTGTCATGACAAGGAGACGGTGCAGAGCTACATAAAACATGTAATTCCAATGCATATGCGGCAAAACAGGGATACATACCAGGCAAAGAAAACGAAGGCAGGCACAAAGACTGAGCGAATTTTAAGTCTGTCAGTTCTTTTACTTTATAAAAATATCGGTTTAAGTGGCATCAGCCGTTGTGAACAGGTAACGAGTACGGTTACGAAGTACTAGGTGGGCCTCTCTACTAAAGTCAGATTTACATATGTTAAGTAAACCTGTAATTTTCTAATAGAGATACCTTATGGAAGATCCAATCTCTCTCTCTCTCTCTCTCTCTCACACCCTCTCTCACTCTCATACACGCTCTCTCTCTTTCTTTCTCTCTCTCTGTCTCACACACACTCACTCACTCTCTCATACACACACATACACACACACACACACACACACACACACATAAACACGCACACGCATGCACACACACACGCGCGCACGCACACACACACACACACACACAACACACACACACACACACACACACACACACACACACACACACACACACAACACACACACACACACACACACAATCAGGCTTCATTAGCAGGACGAGATCTTCAAGTCAAAAACGTTGGTGACGGGGTAACAGGACAATGAACAGCGTCTACTTGTGAACCTTCGCTGCAAGACGGATATCGCTAAAGCCATCAGTACACTTACTCCTTACAGCAGGAGTAGTAGCATGAAAAGAGGAAGAAAAAGAAAACAAGGAAAAAGAAGAGGAATATTGAGATAATAAGAAAAGAAAAAAGGAAAACGTTTTGTGCGACCTCTTAATCGCTTTCACCTTCTCTCCCCTCTAATTATATACATCAAGTAATAAGGGTTGGAACTAAACGAGCGTACCCATCACTCTCCTCATGAGACCGTTTTCTGAAATTTCAGGGCAAACTAATTTATGATATCCGTTTTTTCGCAACTAGGCACGCTCTCTTCAACGTAATCAATACACCCTTTAATTATCTATAAGCTCTTCCAATCTTAGTAAAAACATTACTTTTAGAATGTTTTAATGTGCAGTGACTGCATCTGTTATTGATCTTTGTAATACATGAACATTCCAATGCGTATGTCACTCATTGGTACTAGTTGACCGATGGTTGTTGCAACCTACCGGAACGTCATTTAATTTATATTTTAAGGTTATCTATTACTGTAAGATCATGAAGATTCAAAGATAACCGGCAATGAACGATGATGAACATGTTACAATGAATGGAGTGGTTGTGGAAAATGTGAGAGTTCACTTATCTTGGAGCTGTTTTTACTAACACATATGATGATTCACCGGAAATAAAAAGAAGAATTGCCATTGCCAAAAACGCCACAATTGCTCTCAATAACATCTGGAAAGACCGAAGCATTACCTTACGGACAAACTGAGGTTATTGAACTCATTAGTTTTCCCAATTGCATCATATGGTTCTGAGTGTTGGGTGCTGAAATAGACAAGAAAAAGGTCAATAGTTTTGAACTGTGGTGTTACAGACGAGTACTGCGTATTAACTGGACAGAAAAGAAAACGAATGATGAAGTGCTGAGAAAAATAAATTGTAAAGACCGGCTGTTGGACATCTTGAACAAAAGGAAACTAAAGTTTATTGGTCATGTGATGAGAAGTGAAAGCATTGAGAAAAACTTGCTGACAGGGATGGTGATAGGAAACAGAGGAAGAGGCAAACCGAAGACAAGACTGAGCGACAACACCAAAGATATTTGCGGGCTGACGGTGGTACAACTAGAAAGAAAAGCGCAAGATCGAGTTGAGTGGCGGAGGATGGTGGAGAGGTCCACGGCTGCTCAAACATGAGCAGACCGTTATTGATAATGATTACTGTAAGAGATAAATGGTAGGACTTTGTGTTGTCTCTACAAATTAGTTAATCACTTTGTCTCTCTCTCTCCTTTCCTTTCCTCCCTTCCCAATCATGATATGGGCTAGACGATATTTTTGATAAAGACGGGTTAAGAATCTATGTGCATATATTTTGTTTTGTGTGTTGAATGGCTCTTCCTGAGTAGGTTGTAGACTTGTGGGTGTTTACCTGCGTGTTTCTTATAATTATTATTGCAACTACGACAACTGCAGTTGCTGCTGTTAATCCTCATCCTTCTTCTTTTCCTCCTCCTCATAACAATAAAACACTTAAAACAATCATTACTAATACATCTATAATTACCGGTGTTTATCCATCACTTTGGAAACACAATACTATGACACCCATTTTCAAATCCGGTGACAAAGACGAAATTCATAATTATCGACCCATCGCCATATTACCAGTAATATCTAAAGTTCTCGAGAAAATAGTTGCAAACCAACTAACATTATTTGGAAGCTAATAACCTTATATCTAACAGGCAACAAGGTTTTAAGAATAAACTATCAACCGAAACAGCATTATTAAAAGTCAAAAATGAAATTTATAAAAAATATAGACAACAACCAGATCAATTTGCTCACTCTGTGGTTTATCGAAGGCCTTTGATAGTGTCGGCTATGAATTACTTATTGATAATTTTTGGTTCCAAAGTTACCTGTCCGCGAAAACTGAATCAGTCAAAATCCATGAAAAGTATCATCAAAGCAACCAGTTTCGTTCGGCGTTTCACAAGGCTCCATCCAAGGCTCAATCTTATTCATTGTATTCATTACTGATCTGTCATCAATTTGCAAAAAACTGTCTTCTAATTCAGTACGCCGACGACTCTCAATTCCTGCCTCTGTTAACAATCTAAAGGAATTGAAAGGAAAAAAACAAACAAACAAAAAACAAACAAACAGACCCTAACAGAAGCAAAACAATACTTTGGTATGAATGGCCTGAAACTATATCCACACAATGTATTTACATAGGCAGCCGTCAGAGCACAGTAAAGATACCCACAGATACAGCTATAGATTTCCAAAGTTGCTACCCCAAACACAACACAATAGTAAAAAAATTAGAGGTACACGTAGATATATGGCATTTGAAACAAACATTGATCACGTCTACAGAAAAGTAATGGGCACGCTGATATACTTAAATCACATAAAAATAAACTACCCATAGAAACAAGAATTGGTGTTATAGAAACACTAGTACTTAGTATCATTAATTACTTGTCTAAATATCTGGGGCTCCACAAACAAAACATAAATAAAAAGGACAAAACTACAGAACTTCGCGGCAAGAGTAGCTCTGGGAAATGTAAATAAGTATGATCACATCATACCATATATAATCAAAGTAAAATGACTGAAAGTACAACAAAAATACAACTATGACACATGTATTCTAATCCATAAAATCATAGAAGAAAATTACCCAAACTGGCCATTACCTATACAAACGACAGGTAACATAACGTGCCCATACAAAGCAAAATAGCTCCTTATATATCAAAAGATCAGATACAGAAACCGGGGCAAGAAATATGCAAATCCGAGAACTGTTGCTCTGGAACCAACTACTAGAAAATATTTAAAATATCTCCAACCAAAAGACATTTAAAACAAAAGTGAAAGAAAATCTGAAATATCAATGACACCAGGCGTTTAAACAGTAAGTCAAGCACGATATTTCAGTCATTTGTGATATTAATGTACTGTTTAATAATTATAATAATAATAAAAATGATAGTAATATCAATGATGATGATGATGATAATGATAATGATAATGATAATAATGATGATGATGATAATGATGATGATGATGATGATGATGATGATGATGATGATGATGATGATAATAATGATAATAATAATGATAAAATAACAATAGTGGTGATGATGGTATGATATCAATCAGTGTTAATAATAATAATAATAATAATATCACTACTATCAATGATAGAAATTATAACGATGATAATAAACAATACAACAGCTGTAGAGAACGCTTCTGAAAACAGTCTCCACACTTGACCGAGATGAACCGCAGCTGAGGCCGTGCGATACATTTGAACGACATATTGCCAAGGAATATTCTTTAAAGAGAAATGCGATTATTTAGGACGCCATTTTCAGTGTGATATCGATTTTCTTATCTTCTACACGCAGTTGTTTATTTTTATTGCATTCCATCGGTGCTTAATTCACCCTGACATTTCTTCCCTTTCCTTTACTTTTTATTTACCTTCATAACCGCAGAATTTGTTTTCTATCTTCTCTCAACCTTCTTCCTCTCCTCTCCACCCAATTCCCACTTTCTCCAGCACCCCCGCCCTCCGCCTTCACACTCAACTTCCCGTTCAACCCTAATTTCCTTCCAGACTAATTCTACTACTCTCCTCGCCGACAACTTCCGCAATATCTTTTCAGCTGCAACTGCACCATTACCCCCAAGTGCCTCCAGACGGTATAAGGGGGAGAGGGACCTAGTAAACGCTTGACATTGATTCTGCAGCTCGATCTCCCCATTTCGTTTTATAATTTGTTCGTTTGATTAAGCAGCATCTATTTTAATCAAAGAGTATCCATCTTTTTTCATCTCCTACTTCGACTTGCTAGAAGATATTTCATTTGAAAATTGATAATACTTTGGCGTCAAAATTGCAGTGCATATGCCTCTGCAATTATATTTTGCATATTCGCAACTAGGTCACTTGTATTTGTACCGAAAAAAGTGAAGGAATGCATAATGCATTTGTACTTTTTCTTTCTTAGAAGTATCTGTCAGGCTTAATATTTCTCTGATAACTATATATGTTTGTATGTATGTATGCACACACACACACACACACACACACACACACACACACACACACACACACACACACACACACACATATATATATATGTATGTGTGTGTGTGTGTGTGTGTGTGTGTGTGTGTGTGTGTGTGTGTGTGTGTGTGTGTGTGTGTGTGTGTGTGTGTGTGTGTGTGTGTTGTTTATGTGTGTGTGTGTGTGTGTGCGCGCGCGCGTGCGTGTTCATAAAAGTAAAAAATTAAATCAACACTTAATGAATCTACTGGGCGTTGGAGAAGCTGTTCAACCCAGTAATCACTAATTATTTTACTGTCATGGCATCCTTACCGTGAAACACAAAACTATAGATACCATGTGCACTATAGTCCACGCTTACTCAGTCCTCTCGTGGTGATCTGCCACACACGTCATTTGGCCGAACACCCGCCGTCGCCAGCATACTATGCAATTTTTCTTTTTTCTTTCCAATTAGCTCTTGTTTTTTCTTGTATTCCATGTCCGGCAAGACACATATACACGTAATTTCACGTAGCTTGGCTTTATGTAGATTTCATATATGTTACAGAGAACTACTGAAACTATACTGTACGATGTATAAACGTCTGGAATCTCAGGTTACATGTCTTTATTAAGGTAATCAAAATGGCTGACACGAAGTCAAGAAATTCTAGATATACTGAAAGGGTTATACGGTTTCTCGGTACGAGAGAGGGTGTGGTGTGTATATCTCTCTCTCTCTACACACACACACACACACACACACACACACACACACTTTTTCGTGGGTGAAAACTCGTGGAGCCATCAATGTGTAAACATAATTAATAATACAATACTACAGTAAGTAATTCCATGCCCCCAGCGGTTCATGCAATTACCGCCAAGACTGAACACCCAGTGGTATATTACATCTATTAGTGCCCGTTCATTGTGGCTAAATACTGAGGCATCAACGGTGAGTCTGGAGCGTTTTTCTTAAGTGATTGCATCATTCGGTACTCTTCGGTAGGTTTATATCAGAAGACCAATATTTAAAAACTGCTGCCGGTAATCCAAATTCCGTATTCATTTATTTCATTATCTTTACCTACCTACTTATCCTTTGTTTATCTACGTATTATCACTGGTAAATTAAAAGTGAATAGTTAATAATTCTTAACATTTTCGCCAAATTTTATACAAAGACAAATAAACACAGATTGTTCGATCGTTTATTCAAAATTATCAACCGCGCCAACAGCTAAGATCATTAGCGGCGAAAACTGTACATTGTGGGATAAACATGTTAAAACATTTAAAACATTAAAAAATCTATCAATAAGCAATGTCTCTTAGATAGCAAATAAAGAGGCAGACATCTCTAGCGGACATACACTTTCCTGGGAAGGCCCAAGAAATTCCTTGTCAGCACAACGATTAAGGACAAAATTATGGTCTCTGACTAAGAACCCTTTCCAGTTATAATTTTCGGCTCAGTGCAATAAAATCTAGAGAGCTAATTATATGTGTCATTTGATAATGGCAAGAGTACCTTCTACCAGA
>NC_051420.1:17906829-17909329 GCF_015228065.2 Penaeus monodon
TTGCCATATTCTGAATTACTGTTCGGTAATTATTTGCAAAAAATGGGCCAGTTTATTAAATGTTAGCCACGTTTGGGAATTTAAATTCCAGTTACCAAACTTTAGCAAATATAATTTCAACTGAACAAAAGCCCCCCACTTCCCCAAAGTGTTAACCTCATTTGTTCTGTTCGAGTGTTATTAGCTGTGTTTAATCCTATTATAGAAGTTCCGATATTTTTTAGTTGTAGCGACTTATAAATGCAATATTCGTAGATTTTTTAAAAACTTAAATGGTTCAGACTATATAGAATTACAATGTGTTTGTACTTTTTAAAAGTACAAATTAATTAAACAGAAGAGATCGTAACACTGATTGTGCCAGATGAAGTCAAGATTATTCATGGAAGGCTATAAAGAAAGATCTACCGATGGAATAACCGTGTGACAAGTGCAGGTCAGAAGGGCGAAGATATACGAGTAGCTGATAAAAGGTGATACAAGATTGACACTGAACGCATCGATTTACAAAATGAAAGTTCAAGGACCGGATTTACTAACGCATATACGAGGTCGTATGAGGTTTGTTTACATCGTAAATCAAGCTACTCTCTCGTTTCTCGCAACGAGCTTATTTACAAAACACTTCCGTGGTCGTAAACATGTCTCGTAACATTCACTGTGGCGACCCTCCACCGCTCATATAAGCCACGTAAATACCTTCAAGAGTGTGCAGCTGTGACTTTTCTTTGCTGAAGTCAACTAATATGTAAGAGCAACACATTTAGGAGGCATAGTATAAAAAAAACAAACAATATGGCTAATGTAAATTAGGATAACCTGCTGATCCGCGGGGGCCGCGGTCATACTTAATGTGGGCCTAGTATTAATCACTCAACAAGTTTAATTTATCATGAATTAAAGGATTTCTGGTACACCATCATGAACGAATTTTGAATGAAAATGATAACTTCCATCAGTATATTTTTCCCTAGAACAAGTTAAAATAAATATTCAGTAACAAAGGTTATTAATATATAAGCACACCTCTTAATACCCTAATATAATATGGAAGCAAAGGCGTAACTTACTGTAAAGATAATTCTAACAAATGATTGTAGTGTATCATACTCTCTTTATGAAATTAAAATGTAATCCTTTGAAATGTGTTTTTGAAAAAAAAAAAAACTTAAATGATGGAAGTACTGAGTGAGAGAGAGAGAGAGCTAGAGACATATTATATGTGTAAAATATATATATATATATATATATATATATATATATACATATATATATATATATATATATATATATATATATATATATTATATGTATATATATATATGTATATATATATATATATATATATATATATATATATATTATATATATATAGATATATATATATATATATTACACACACATGTATATGTGTGTGTGTGTGTGTGTGTGTGTGTGTGTGTGTGTGTGTGTGTGTGTGTGTGTGTGCATGTGGGTGTTCATATATACTTTTGTGTTATGATTTTATTACATATATATATAGAGAGAGAGATAGACAGATAGTGTAAAAAGTATGAATGAGAATGAATATCTTCACAATACAAGAGATGTATATACATCTCTTGTATTGTGAAGATATTCATTCTCATTCATACCTTTTGTACATTTGTTAACCAGTTCATAGACAGATAGATATAGCTCTAGATATATATAGATATCAGAATTTATTGATAGAGGTGGTAAAAATAAATAAAGGCATTTACAGATGAAAGTGACTCATTGCATCTGACTCTAACTAGAAAAAAATACTGGCATTAATGTTTCATAATATTCCTTTATTTGCCTTATTGAATTGAACATCATTTGGGAAATGCTGTTTAATCACATTTTATGTGAAAAATTTCATAACTGTTATTGGTAAACCTCATTAGCTCTGCCTCAGTTCAACGGTAAACGCTCTTTGAATGGTCGATTTTATTTCGAGCTAAGGCTGATTGGTCGTTCGAGCCTTTCGTTTAGGATACCTAGCGATAGTAAATACAGTCGTAACAGTTACGAGACCCCTGTGCTTTTGTTGTTTGGCGTTCGAAACTGGGTCGTGACGTCACTAGTTGAGAAATCGTTGATACTTCTCGTAACTGTTACGAGAGACGCGTTTACGAGAGAGTTTAATAATTCCGGCCCCAGGAGGTCAGCGCAAAATTTGAAAACATATCGCATTCCAGTATATACAGCGGTGTGCGAGAAGACTACAACCAGAATGCCATGATCGCTTCTGTGAGAGGGAGAGAGAGTTAGAAAGGGTGACGCCCCTTCGTTAGAATCAGGAAAGGAAGTCTCCCCTTCGTCAGAGTTAGGAGATGAGGGCCTCCATAGTCAGCAAGTGAGGACGCCTGTCGTCAAAGTTACAAAAAGAAGGACGCTCTTCCGTCGGAGTCTTCAGCAGTGGTGAGACTAAGCCAAGAGTATATTTCCAATGAGACTTTCGTTAGCAAGGAAAGACGATTTTTTTCCCACCAAA
>NC_051420.1:17921829-17939329 GCF_015228065.2 Penaeus monodon
ACAGTGGAGAGGATTCGAACAGAATTAAGAGCTCCTTAATTACGCTGCATATAGTCGAGACCAGCGAGTGTGAGTTGTGCTCGCTTGCGCGTCCTCCACCTCGGTTTAAACGCGCTTACCAACTTTGTCATACATGTACTCCACACACACACACATGCACACATACACGTTCTGTCTTTCTGTACATACTCTTGTATTTACATTTCACACGCGTATATATAAGCGTTCCCACACGCAAATAAGTGGGTGGTGGCAGCTGAGGTGTGCAAGCCACAGGGGAAGACTTATCTACCTTGATATATATATATATATATATATATATATATATATATATATATATATATATATATATATATATATATATATATATATATATATATATATATATATATATATTTATATATATATATATATATATATATATATATATATATATATATATATATATATATTTATATTCATATATTCTTATCAGAAAAAATAGTGTGTCTTACTGTAGCGTATACCTGTACGGTATAAAAAAAACTATTTGTATGTGTATGGATATTTTGTTAATCCTTTTTAGTCTTATCCACCTCCCCTTACCTCTGATTTCAGCGATATCCCATCCCCGGAACGCCTTGCCACTTCCGCCTCTGCAGTCCCCATTAATTGGATTCATCGCCGTGCAACTGAAGCGTCCTCAGCCGAACGCTCTCGAAGGGAGGCTGATTATCCCTTTGCTGTTGGCGACGATCGAGGGAGAACCTTAGACGTGTGAGATTTTCTTGCGCTTTTCTTCTATCTCTTTTGTCTGTGAATTTTATGTTCTTAAAGGGTATGGATTCTTTAATCGTTTTGCGGTTGGGTGAGTGCTGGAAAGTGACGATTCAATGTAGAAACGATTCCTGATTCTTTTCACACACACATTCACAGTGTGTGTGTGTGCGTGTGTTTGTTTGTGTGTGTGTGTGTGTGTATGTGTGTGTGTGTGTGTGTGTGTGTGTGTGTGTGTGTGTGTGTGTGTGTGTGTGTGTGTGTGTGTGTGAAAAGTATCAGGAATCGCTGATGTGTGTGTGTGTGTGTGTGTGTGTGTGTGCACGTATGTATGTATGTATGTATGTATGTATGTATGTATATATATGTATATATGTATATATATATATATATATATATATATATATATATATATATATATATATATATATATATAAGACACACACACACACACATACATATACACTATAAAGCACATGACTGAGACTGGAAGCTGAAGTAGGAGGCTGAAAATAGGGCGTGTGGGTGAGGCTTGAATGTGAGGCTGTAACTGGCCAACAACAACAATTATAATAATAATAGTAATAACAGTAAAAATGATTGTGATGATGATAGTGATGATAATGATAATGATAATGATAATGATAATGATAATGATAATGATAATGATAATGATAATGATAATGATAATAATAGTAGTAATAGTAATAGTAATAGTAATAGTAATAGTAATAATAATAATGATGATTATGCTGATAATAATAGTAATAATAAAAATAATAACAATATTAAGGGAAATAACAACAACGACAACAACAAAAACAATAAAAAATACTAATGACGACAATAAAAATAATAATAACCAAAAATAATAAATATTACTACTACTGATAATAAAAAAAAAACAATAATGATTAATAATTATAATAATACTAATAAATACAATAACTATTATCACCATTAGCAATAACAACGAGAACAATAATATATATATATATTTTTTATAATTTGAATAATAATGTAAATAACAATTGATACCAATATGCGCTGGCACCCAGCACAAAGTTATCCTTTTATGTGCTGACATCAGTGCAAGCCAATCTTGAACCTCCCTCACCACTGGATGTGATGAGTTTGAGCTCTGACTGCTTGCAAGGCGCTACGAGTCACAATATTTTACAACAGAATGGTTCATAAGATCATCGTGACTGATACAAGGATGTCATGTAACTCTGCAGTGAAGATCAAGGTTACTAAAGAAGGACTACCAAATGCAGTCTTCCTTCTGCTCACTGCTGCAAAGCCCACACCATTTTCAGATTTCGAACCATCTGTATATATTGCATTGGATCCTTGGTACTTAGAAATGTGCTTAAGAAATCTCTCTCTGACTTCTGTTTTGGATCTCTCCCCTTTCCCAATGCCGACCAAATCCAGCTCGGATTGGTCCAAGGGGGAATTGGGGAATTCCAACATCCAGATCCTTAGTGAGATTTAAATTAAAATCTTCCACAAGATTTCTCATTCTCCTACCATAGGATCGGCTATCCAATCTGGATGAAAGAGATCCCAGAATCTTTTGTAGTCTCGTGTAGTAAATCAGATTCTTGTAGTCCCGGTGTAATGAAAGAGGTGGTTCTCCACTCTCAGCATACAGGGACTCCACACATGAAGACCTGAAATCTCCTGTACAGATTCTGAGAGCTTCATTATGAACCGAGTCCAACACTCGGTGAACAGTGGGAGTTGCAGATGAATAGACCTTACATCCATAGACAAGTTTACTATGAATAAGCGCTGCAGAAGCATTGAGCGGTCTGCACCCCAAGATAGATGTGAAAGAACCCGCAAAATACTAAGTGCTTTTGTGTAGTCTTCACCTTTAACTGTTTGATGTGAGGCACACGTGTAAGCCTTGAGTAAAAAATTAGACCCAAGTACTTCATCTCTAGGACAAAATGCAGTGGGTATGATCCTAAATAGAGGGAAGCATGGAACTTTCCTCGTCTGTGGAAATGCATAGCCATGGATTTGCTTGGAGAAAATTTGAACCTATGGTATGTTGCCCACTGTACAACTTGATTTATTGCAGTCTGCATGTGTCCTCGCACATCCTGATCTTCCAGGTTAGAGAAACTGTTTCCCACCCGAACTCTAAACATCCTGTCAGCAAGGAAGTTTTGTATAAAGGTAGGTAATGCTCCTCTTGAACTAATGTCATATAGCTTCATGAGTATGCAATGCTTCCAGGTAGTATCATAAGATTTTTTTAGGTCAAAGAAGACCGCTAGACTAACATCACTGTGCAAAGGAATTCTACATAGCAGTTTCCATCCTCACAAGTGCATCTGTAGTTGATCTCAGTTTTCTAAACCCAAATTGATATTGGGTAACCACGTTTTCCTTTTCTAGCAGACATGTCAACCCGAAGTTTACCATTTATTTCATCAACTTGCATATGCAGCTGGTGAGAGAAATTGGTTTCTAATTCTGTTGTAGGCATACACAAACTGGGTTACATGAAGCTATCAGATGTTGCAGTTCTTGTTATTTTGCATGAATTCCCTGACAGTTCCATTGGATTTGGGTATCCAGTTCTTCAGGTAGACAAACTACTTCATAAGGTGTTTGGCAGCACCTGTGGTTAAGGCCTGCCCCACACCTTTAGGCTGTCCCTTTCCAGAATCTTGGAAGTACTTTTTGAAGGGTTTACCTGTGGAACTAGTTTCCACAGGCTTCCTTTGGATAGGCTCAGGATTTCTTTGCCTGGGCAAAGGACCGACCGGAGCCTTTGGCTCAGGAGCATTCTGTCTAGCACCTGTGGATGTGGTGACTGCTGGGGTGTCACCGTTGAGCCCTGCTTGATGGCTCCAAAGACCCCAGCCTTGGAGGAGTCTTTTGAAGAGGTCTATTGAGGAGGAGCCTCCTCAATAGACCCCTCACTCATACTCCATTTCTGGTGGAACAACTCACCAGAGGCAGTTTCAGCATCTGAGGACTGAGGTTTAGAGGTAGTGGCAGAGTGTGTGGTATAATTAGTGTTAGAGGGTAAGGGATGGCGGGAAGGACGGGCTAAAACTGAGGCAAATACCTTACCTGTCTGTGTAAACAGGACACGGGCACGTCGCTTTGCCTCTGGAAAACCAACTTTCTCCTTGCTCATTACCAATACTTCTTTTTCAAATTTGTACCTTTTACATTGCTTTGTAGAAGCTTCATGAGCTTCTTTGCAGTAGTAACAGCATATTGGACCTTGACAGTTATTATCTCCTTGTTGACCTGTTGTACCACACTTCACACACTCCTGATTGTCCACTTTCCTTAAAACAACAAGAGTTGACTCCATGCCTATAACCCTGGCAGTGGAAGCACTGTGAGGCCCCCAGGCCTCCTTTCTCTGTCTTCCCTCACCCCTTTTTTTTTTCCTTTTCACATTCCTTACCCTTTCCGTCTCCTAGCTTCTGTGTCTCTTCCTTCCCCTCTCCTAGCTTCTGTGTCTTTTCCTTTCCCTCTCCTAGTTTCTGTGTCTCTTCCTTTCCCTCTCCTAGCTCCAATATTTCCTCTCAGATCTACCTAGATCTAAAACTCCATGCCTATCCAGTGATGGTTTTTCTTTTTTTCCCCATTCCTTCTTTTTCCACTCCTTTTCCTCTGCCCTAAGCCTTGTCTCTGTTCCTTTTACCTCGGGCTATTCCTTTCTTAACCTACATCCTGCTCAAATCCTGGTCACAGAAAAGTATAAAGATCCTGGAGGACATACGACATACGGATTGGCTGTCACTCACCATACTTTATGCCCTTTTGTTATTGTTCACTCTGGCCATTAGACTGAGACTTATTTAAAATATTATCCATTTTAAAGTAATTGTTTCATTTTTGTTGCAATGTTACGTCTCTTTTTTAATTTTTATTTATCGGACCTTTTAGAAGTTGTTATTCTTTTCCAGAGTGCCGCTTTTACTTGATTTTAAATTTAATTTATTTGCTAAGCATGATTTTAGTTTTGCTGTTTTTATAATTTATATTTGTCTTAATTGCTCATTTTATGGTTTCGTTATTTGGTATGCCAGTCGAAGTTTTGTTTGCCTGTTGTTGTTTTTTCGAGTCGTAATTACAGATATTTTTAGTACATTTAGTAATTTTTTTTTTTTTTTTAGCTTTTGAGCATTGATTTTATACCTCACATTATGTTTTGTGATATTTTTAGTTATTTTAATGATTTTAGAGGGCTGGCTATGAGTTTTATTTTGTGTAATGCTTCTGCCATAATATTTCTTTTTGTTAGTTTTATCCTTTCAGTTTTATTATCTGTGGTTTTTATAATTAAGTTTTACTTTTTACTGTGTCTGTAGTGTGTTTTATATTATTTTTAAAACAAATTGTATTATAAATCATTTACTTATCGAAACTTTTTGTATTTTTGCCTTTCCTCCCGCCTATAAAAGGCGGAGATTCCGAGAAATAAAGAGTGTTACGACCGAACGTGTTTAGCGTGTCCTCCATGGATCGTACAGTGACATGGTGTCGAATCGGAGAAAAGGATGTAACTGACTTCATGATTTGCCTTTGTGAAAGCTGGGTGTCAGTAGATAACTTGAGTATATGAAGGGGTATTTTAAAGCATCACCACTCTACCTCATAGACGCCCACACTTCCTTGAAGGCTTATGAGGGGACCCTGATACTTTTTGTTTATTTTTTTATGGGGTAAACAGGGCCCACCTATCCAGGCCCTTATTCTCTCAACCCACTTCACGGGCAATATCACTTAGATAATGCATTCATGAGAGGCCCCCTCCCACAGATACCCTTACAGCACCACATAGAGTTGGGCATATATGGCTTCACCTTGAGGTGGTACCATGCCAATTTAAGGAAGAGCTAACGTTTCAAAAGTCAGGAGAGCTAGTGTCAACTTTTCCAAACCATCAACTTTTTCTTAAAACGTTTAATTGCCACTCCACTAAAATTCTTTAGTTCCTCTAAGTTTCTCCTCTGAACACCTCATCAGGTCTCGGGAAAAAGGCCATTCTCTTACACTGATTGAGTGTTTTGTGACTTGAGCCCCAGGAAAATCACATATTGCCTGCAGGTGGCCACTCTTATCTGGTGATGAAACCACAGTCTACCATCTCGCTGTTGGATGATGCTAGGATCTCATTGGCACACCTCAACTATCTTCCGATGTACTTCAAAAATATTAAGATCCATGATTGATACACCATTAATGGTCTTTACTACTAGGTAGAGGCCGCGATGGCCGAATGGTTAGAGCATTGGACTCAGACTGTCACTACAGCAATCTGAGTTCGAGGGTTCGAGTCACCGGCCGGCGCATTGTTCCCTTGGGCAAGGAACTTCACCTTGATTGCCTACCTAGCCGCTGGGTGGGCAAGCCAGCCCAAGTCAGTGCCGGTCCCAGACCCGGGTAAATAGAGAAGGTGACTCGATAAAAACACCGGGCGGTAGGGAACGGCAAACCACCGCTCTAAACTGCCAAGAAAATCTTAGAAATCCATGATCGCTAACGTCCTTGTGGGACAGGGCACTTGGGGAAAAAAAATAGGTACTTACTATATGAGATACTTTCATATTTACCAGGTAAGATTTCCTTAATGGATTGAGGGGGACTTTTCTCATTCTCACCTGGTTTGGGAGCCCAGAACCATTACAATTCTCATTCTTGCCCTTTGGAAATGTTGGAGTGATAACATGTGACGTTCCATGTTCCGTGTGACTACAGTATGCCCACTCAACCAGTACATCGGCTTCCAGCGAGTGCTGTGCCAGGCCCTGCTTTGGATCCTGGGGTGGTTGCCATGGCCCTATTGGCCCTGGTTCCCGCTGATGACCTGATAAGGAATAGATGATGTGGGAGAACTTGTGATGCACCTTTGTCCTAGACGAGATTCCCTGGGCTCCGCTTCCATCAATGAAGTGGACACACTCACTCTACACCCGTCAGGCTGCCGCCTCTCCCTCTCGGCTGGAGTGCATCATCACTTCGTTATCTGCTCCACAAGCAGGCGTGCTGGATACAGCACATTTACCTGAAGTCTGGCCTTCGCCCGCCTTGCATCCTCGCCCTCTCGGCTAGAGGGTGCTATCAAGTCCTCCGGTTAGTTTTTTAAAAACCGGCGGGAACCTCTGAACACCCGCACGAGGCTGGTGCTTCACCCGCCATTTGCAACTCGCCCTTTCGGCCCGAGTACGCCTTTATAAACCGCGACCAACGCCGCCAGAAATTAACGGCCGTATTATTAAACGACCCCATAGGGGACCAGGTACCCCGCACTTTTCCGTATTAAAGTTATGCGGGGCCCCGCATAGTATTGAAACAAATGCGGGGTAGGTAGGAGCACCCCACACCACTTTTAAATATACTCATTTGAATGTTGAGGATTATATCAAAATTATATTTTAATACTATATAGGATTCAGTATACGGCTCTTATTTTACTGTATAACAAGAAAAACAAGAAAAGAAAATATATAGTTAGATTTGAAAGACAAATGCTGCACCATATCTTGTCTGTACCGCCGGGAAGCTTCCCAAAATGTTTATTTATGTTTTATTACACATTTCAGAAATTGCAATAATAGCCATGTTTTAATGGCTCTCATCCTCATATATTTTGCTCTTAATATATATGGATATCCAGATATGAGTGTACGTGCGTTCAAAGACCAAAGACCCGAAACTGCATTTATTAAGTGTTTTAACTTAAACTTTCATTTATAACATAAGTTTTAATATTTCCAAGTTAATGCACAGCAATCGTTAAATTGCATCAATGTAAATATATCGATGCTTGTGTTATAGATTAAAGTTTAAACTTACAAAACATTTAATAAACAGAAATTCGAGGAATTGGACGCGCATGACTTCATATATGTAGGCCTATGTTATAAATAGACATATATAGGTTTATACAATATATATATAACTGCACATTTCTATTTATGTATGTATGTGTGTGTGTGTGTGTGTGTGTGTGTGTGTGTGTGTGTGTGTGTGTGTGTGTGTGTGTGTGTGTGTGTGTGTGTGTGTGTGTGTGTGTTGTGTGTTTGTTTGTTTGTTTGTGTGTGTGTGTTTCGGGAAGATTTTGAGTTTATCATCCGCCGGCGGTGAAATTTCGATATCTCCAGCCTTTATGAAGAATAAAATCAGCATCAATCAAAAAGATTAGGTTAGGTGAATTAAAATACCGATGAGGAGAGTTATCACGAGTCTGTAATTTCTGGGTGATTTATTAATAATGAAATATTGTATATGCTCATACTGGTAGCTCCGAACAATCTGGATCATAGGTTTCGAGAGCGATTGTGAATATGACAATTGTATGTGACAGTTGACATTATAATAGTCGGGTGTGACATTATCTTTCCCGAAAAATAATAAATGTGGCTTTAAATCGTGATTAAAGCCAGCATTAGGCGTACCAAATGCGGCGCGCGGGATGCATCAGACGTACCAGCAGTCCCCGCAAAAGTCACAAGAGAGCAATTTAATAATACTGTTTGCAAGTGCGTGGCTCCCCATACCCTTCCCTGGGGACTGAATTGCGAGGCCTGCACCAGCGTTTTAATAATACGGCCCTAGGGTCCCATTTTGGCTTCGTGGCTCTGTTCAGCCTCCCTGCGACTCCTGACGTTATGTCCTGCAGGTCCGAACAAGTCTCCCTACTTTGATGGCGTGGAAGTCGTCAGATTAAGAATACGGATTTATTTATTTTCTAAATTAAATATTATAATTAAATATTGTAAATGTGTAAAGTACGAAATGCATAGTGTTACTCTTAATTTCCATAACTAAGTTACCACTTAGCCTTCTTCCCTTTCAGCTTGAGGATCTGTAGTTTCTAAATCTAAATCCTCATCAGGATCTTTTCTCATCTACCGAAAGTTTTGCCTCGTTTGATTTCCTGCTTTATCATATGAATGTTAGTGATTTACGCATCTTTATCTTCTTTCCATGACTAAAAACACTTGTAAAAATCCTTAGAAATCCCTTGTGAGCGTAACTTGCGCCTCAATAAACATCATACCATTTTAGAGCTTTTACTCAATCCCAACCAGAAAATTAAGGTTGTGTGCTTAAAAACTCTGAAAGGCTGTAAAAAGGCTAGATGAATCAGTTAAATTTAAGCTGATCTCCTACCACCTATCTACATCTGGGTTCCTGCTGCCAGCAGGCGGATGCTCAAACCGAAGGGAAGAAAAGTTCTATGATTTTTTTTTTTCTTCCAAACACGTCCACGCAGACGCTCAGCCTAAACTACCTCTCTTTTCACATTCGCTCACACACATTCAGCATTCAGCACACACACTGTATTTTCCTTCCACCCTTCTCTTATGCAATATTCACACGCACATACAATCTTACACGGTTCCCGAACCTACTGCCATTTTCCTGGAATCTTACATCTTTTCACTGCAGACGAACATATCCTAAGTAAAAGCCTATATTGTCGGTTGAGCCCGAACTCAACCAGACACATTGAAGTCTACTGGGTCTATGTCCCGGTACAATAATAATGTTAATAATAATGATAATGATTTGTATGCAAAGAACGAGAGAGAAAAAATGTTATACGGAAGAATGTAAACACGCGTATCAGATGCACTGATCTCCATTTACTCTTCGTGATAAAAGAACAATCACTGCACGAGAAAGAGAGCCTCTTCTTGTACCAAAGGGAGTAATCATAAATCGCTTTACACATTGTAAATCGACGTAAGAGTCGCAGTGCGGGATCCTTGTGTTTGTGTCATTATTTAGTTCGTGATATAAAATTGCAATTTGCAACATACAATGATATTCAGTACTGGATTGTTAATAGTAACCTTAACCATGCATTTCGATATTTTTTAACTTAAAATAAATGTTATGGAATTTAATCTCAATGCTCGCAACTAATTTCAATTTCCTTATCTTACTAAGAGCAATAGATTCAAGGTGTTATTTGTAATATCCTTGCTTGTCTAGGGCTCTCCATTAACAGAGTTCGTTAACTTCATTGCCTGTCTTTCTGTGTGGGTGTTAATGCCCGTTTACGAGGTTTTATGGCCGCAGTTGGAGTGGAATGAAACCTGAGTAACTATTCCTAGGCTAAACTGTTTTGTATGAGGACACATGATACATATGGAAAAAAAATCGACGTTTTGATAAAAGGAAAAGGCGAATCAAAATTAACTGTAGTTTCATACGCAAAAGAAAATGAGTAAGAGAGAGTGAGAGAAGGTTAAACAGACATTGGGATGGAAGAGAAGAGAAAGAATAAGGATAAATGAAGAAGAAAGAGAGAGAGGAGAGAGAGAGAGAAAGAGAGAGAGAGAGAGAAGAAGAAAGAGAGAGAGGAGAGAGAGAGAGAGAGAGAGAGAGAGAGAGAGAGAGAGAGAGAGAGAGAGAGAGAGAGAGAGAGAGAGAGGTGGGGGTGGGTGGCGGGGGCAGGGAGAAATGAGACAGTACTTATAACAATACAGACACAGAACAGAAAATAGGGAGAGTGCTTTCCAACAGATCACGGAAGTTACACCGACTAACCCACATGCATATACTGTATAGGTGTGTAAAGGAATGCACATAAATAGATTTAGATAGACAGACAGATTGCGGATATATGTATAAGATGGAAGATGGATAAATAGAGGAATGGATGGATTAACTGATTAAGACAAATTATAGATAAACACACTAGAACGTGTACTTCAATCATCCTTTGCAACGCCAAAATGAATAGACAATCCTTTGTTTTTTTTTTGCTATCTCTGTTACCAATAACTATTTTTCTCTATGCCAGTTGAACAAATAAAATGTGTTCGCTCACCGATAGGAGCTTTTCAGCCCTTTGAACAGTCAGCAAATCTGTTCTTTCTCTTATGCATGCCAGGACATCAAACGATATCTGACATTATGTATTCTTTTATCTGGATTACTTTGTATTTTTGTCATTCTGCAGCTGCAGCCCGAGCGCCAGAACAGTCATTAACAGCGCAACCTGTTTACAGCATGTAGAGGATATACCCCCTAGACCATTATAAGAATATACTAATGTATATCTGCCATATATGTAGAACTTATATATTACATACAATATATCTACATTTATCTATCTATCTATCTATCTATCTATCTATCTATCTATCTATCTATCTATCTATCTATCTATCTATCTATATATATATATGTACAGTTGCTTAATTATATTTCAGTACACTTGCTTGGTCCCACTTTTGTACATCTGGCAACCACTTCGATGTAAACATAGAGTAAATAGTCTTTTTATGAATGAGGCCTAAAGCCTAGGTTGTTTGTAAGAGACACATAAATGACCAAGTGTATTAGTATCTAGTTTTGGAAACTACGTATGCCATTTCATTTTTCGTTTCCTTCAAATAAGTGATAACAAAACATGTAGTATTCTTTATCAATGACTTTTCAAATGCGACTTCCTGGAAGTGTCAGTTTACCTATAGAGGTGAGGCGGCATTTCACGCTTCTTTCAACATAGTAAGTAACAATAATAGCTGCATATTTCTTGAAAATTGAAAATACTTCATGCTTTAAAAATCTATAAACGGCAGCTGTATCAAATATTTTTTTTTTTTTCAAATTCGCTGATACTTTTCTAAATGGTTTTCGTAGCTGCACCATCTAGCAACGGCTAATCGAACTAATGGAGTGACTTTTTTTCCCTGAACAAAATACTAAAACAGTGTTTCAATAAGGAAAAAGCATGCTACATTATATTTTCATTATAGAACATCAGCTAAACGCAAAACCGCAGTAGGGCTACAATGAATAAGTAGAAATTTTCAGTGTGTGTGTGTGTGTGTGTGTGTGTGTGTGTGTGTGTGTGTGTGTGTGCGTGTGCGTGTGCGTGTATGTGTGTGTGTGTGTGTATGTGTGTGTGCGTGTGTGTGCGTGCGTGCGCGCGTGCGTGCGTGCGTGAGTGCGTGCGTATGTGTGTGTGTGTGTGTGTGTGTGCAATGTTTATAGATATACGAAGTCAATATTTGGTGATGAGTATGTATAAATCCAAAACCTTACTCCCAATGCATGTGCTGTGTTATACCGACATCTTGAAAGAAAAAAATTGGTCATTCTGATAAAATAGGAATTTAATCTTTCTCTCTGCTTTTATCTGACACGAATGCAATTGATATTTCCCTTGTATTTGTCAGTGCATGTCCAGGCTTTGATACATAATTTGAATGTTTACGCTAGATATACTTATTTTCCGTTGTGTGAAAAGTCATTTAAACGCTTGTTCGTTCACCTGGAAATTGACTAAGTTGAAGATAGAGGAACCATCAAGAAAAGAAAAAAAGAAAGAAAGGAAAAGAGAGAAAAAACGAAATCGTATTTTTGATACTCCATATGATAATGAATATTTATAAATACCTGAATATTCATTTCGCGGCAAATCCTAATATATGCTACACAAGAAAGAAAATATATCCGATGGTATATGACGTCATAATGACATATGAGAAATTCGAGATGAAAAGAGGCTGCCAAGCTGACACCTTTTTTTTCAAGATGGCGCAAGTCAATCTGAAATTACAAATAGAGGCTGCCTCATAGAGATGAGGGAAAATAATTTCTCTCACAGTGAAATAACCGGTATGCCCCACTCGAAGGAATAAAGGCGAATAAGTTGGGAGGAGGGCACCCTGAACGACCGCCCTCGTTCCGGATGCCCCTTCTGCAATGAATCTAAAATTCATATAAAGACCTACAGCTCCCGCTAACAAGCCTCACGGTGAAGAAAACGACCACATCAGATGTGATTAATCACAGAACGTTATCAAAAAGAGGCTGAACAAACGCCATTACAGCATCGCCTCTAGTTCGCCAAGCAAGTACGTGGGGAGCGCACGGGAAGCCCCACTGCTGGAATGGAATTAACAGGTGTAAATATCAATGTCTTTATTTTTTTTTCAATTTGTTCATAGACTTAGTTGAAATTTTGATAAAGATATATATTTATAGATGAGAGTGCCCTATACGTCATATTTTATGTTCCGATTATGTATCATTATTTACTTCTCAGATGTGACAAAAGACATACCTATGAAACAGCGAGGAGTGGCCACGTGACCTATGATAATAAGTGGGGTAGATTTTATGCATGGTGTTGGTGAACTCACCGAAAAAGAAGGGAGATTCAGTTTAGACAAATATTTTGAAATTTGCAGAAGAAATATTCCTCCCATCAGCACGATGCTATCATTTGGCCCTTCCTATAAAACAATTCGTTCAGGACAACTGCCCAGTACACACGTCAAGGGCAATTACGAAGTTGTTCGGTGACCAAAACCACATTGCGCGGCCAAGCAAGGCATGTGACTCAAACCTGATGAAAAATGTTTTGGCGAATACTGTCAATATTTGGGAGACAACAAGTAAAAGGACCTCCCAATAACAAATTCATGCTAAAAGGGAAAGAAAAGTGTTACGGAGGAAACCGGGACCTCACATAAGCACGTCATCTCTACCCTGGGATTAGACAAGGTTTTGAATAACAACAGATTGTTCTTATTGTAAGAATGACTGCCACCCGTATTGTTTTTTCTTTTATACAGTTATTACCGTTTTTTTTTTTTTTTTTTTTTTTTTTTTTTTTTTTACAAAGAAACCGTTAGTAAAATTTGCTTAAAAAATTAATAAGCATCCTACCTATATTTAAATAGATGTATATATTTATATATATTTCTTTCTGACAACTACATGTTATGATATTTTGCATGTATATTAACTATAAAACCAATAATTCTAAATGTTTAACAACTTCAGTTCCTCAGCATGCATGCACATGAATACAATCATTGTAACCCTACTACGGTTTTGCTTTCAGTTGTTCTGAAATAATAACAGTTCAATTTCTGTTTATTGAATCAGTGTTTGGATCTGACGAAAAGAAAACAAGTAATTTTATCAATTAAAAGCATACGAAGATAAAATATGAACTTTGATTTTGTGATAAAACACGTATGCCATTTTCATCTACTCCTACGCATATACTGTAAACGGATGTGCATTGACAAACAAGGAAATGAAGACTGAAAAAAATAACAAATTAAATTATAGAACGAGATGGACTGCTCATTTCATCAGAAGGATTTTTTTTCAAGGTATTATATGTCGTACATCATGTATTGGGAGTAAGTTCTTAGACTTTTGATATTCACCCTCTTTGGAACCACCCATCTAGTTCGTTACTCATCACTAAGTATTGAATTAGTATTTCCATAGTCGCTGCCCTCACTCTCTGTAACACACACACACACACACACACACACACACACACACACACACACACACACACACACACACACACACACACACACACACACACACACACACACACACACACACACACACAATGATAAAGCGTATATATATTCATTGTAACCCTGCTGCGGTTTTGCGTCCAAATTATTTTTCTATAATGAAGAATATATAGCATGTTTTCTGTTTATTTAATCAGTGTTTGGTAACAAAAAGAACAGAGAGAGAGAGAGAGAGAGAGAGAGAGAGAGAGAGAGAGAGAGAGAGAGAGAGAGAGAGAGAGAGAGAGAGAGAGAAACAGTCACTTCATTAGTTCGATTAGCCGCTACATGGCCCACGAGAAGGATTTACGAAGGTATCAACGAGTTTGTAGATTTTTATTGGATTTAGCTGACACAGAGATTTTTAAAGAATGGAGCGTTTTCTTGTTTCAAGAAATATGCAACTAATTGAAAATGATTGTGTTGAAAGAAGGGGGTCTTACAGCCTCAACTCACTAGGCGTTGCCACGTCGATAAACAAGCAATTCCAGGAAACCGCATTTAAAAAAATATCCCACTACAAGGTCATTGGTAGCTGATACGTATATATATATATATATATATATATATATATATATATATATATATATATATACACACACACACATGTATATATATATATGCGCGCGCGCGCATATATATACATAAATATATAAGTTTATATGTATATATACGGATATATACATATACATATATATGCGTGTATGTATATAAATATGCATATACACATATTAAAGGTATACATATAAATATATATATATATATATATATATATATATATATATATATATATATATATATATATATATATAAATATATACATGTATAAATATATAAACATATACACACATACATGTGTGTATATGCACACACACACACACACACACACACACACACACACACACACACACACACACACATACACACACACACAAAAAAAAAAATAACACACACACACACAAATATATACGTATATATATGTATATATATATGTATATATATATATATATATATATATATATATGTATATATATATATATATGTTGAGCTGGCTACGAGATGTCTGTCGGCCCCCATGGCTCGGGAGCTGATCCCAGCAGCGAGAATAGCCTCCTTCTCCGGGACTTTGCTAGGTCCCAGAAAATGAGGATCTCTGGCTCCTGGTCCCAAAGCGCTCCAACCCGCATCGCTGGACTTTACAGCGATACTGGTAATGTGGCCAAGGAGATCGACCCCTTTCTTGTCAGCAAAGCGATGGAGGATCCTCCAGAAAATGCAGGGTTTAACCGGAGTGCTGAGTTCTGTGGGACCGACCATAGGCTGCTTGGCTACCCCTGCGGGTCCACTTCAAAACTCCCCGTCCCTCCATGGCCACCCTAAGGTGTTTCACTTGGACAGACTAAGGGAGGAGGAGTGTGCCCGTGGGTTCGCCATGGCAGTCCTCTGACCGATTCACAGAAACCAGCAACCTGACGGACCCAGTTGCTCTGTGGGAGTCCTTCAAGCGCGTAACAAATCGAAGCAGCTCAGGAGTCCATTGGCGTACGCCCAAGGACAAGGCCAGAATACCATCTCCCTTGTGACATTAGAGGCCACTGAAGCGTGTCGCAAGGCTTGGCTGAATGGGAATCAAGTCTTGCGTCGTTCCATGGTGCGTAGGGCTCGGACACTGCTGAGAAGGGACAAGGAACAGTCTATCAGGAATCTTGCTGAGGAGGTCGAAGGCCATTTCTTGGTAAATGACCTTCGCCCTGCCTACCAAGCCCTGAGAAAACTGAACCCTAAAGCCCTCCTCACAGATGACTGCAGTCCGATCAGCGGATGGACGGATCATCTCAGATCATGTTGGGGTTCGTGAACGTTTTGGGGTGAGTATTTTGAACAGTTGTACCAGGTGACCCTCCAAAAAGTTAGCTTGGATGCAAGCGATGTCGCAGTGCCCTGTGCCGGACCCACCCAATCAGCGAGGGACCTCCTACCCTAACAGAGGTTAGGCTGGCGATTTCCAAGCTGAAGAGTGGGAAAACTGCAGGCATATGTGTTATCCCTGCTGAACTGCTAAAGGCTGGGGGTGAACCTATGGCTCGGGGCCTGCATACAGTCGTGACTGCCATTTGGCAGTCTGGTACCATTCCCCCTGACCTGCTGAGGGGCGTGGTCATCCCTCTCTGGAAGGGGAAAGGGGATCGATGGGACTGTAGCAACAACCGTGGCATTACACTGCTTTAGCATACCAGACAAGGTTCTCGCCCACATTCTTCTGAAACGGATCCACAACCACCTACTGAGGCACCAGAGACCGGAGCAGTCTGGATTTACTCCTGGCAAGTCCACGATAGACCGTATACTAGCGCTTCGAGTAATTTGTGGAACGCCGTCGTGAGTTTGGTCGTGGGTTGCTTGCAGCCTACATCGACCTCAAGAAGGCGTTTGGGCTCGGTGCATCGGGAATCGCTATGGGAGATCCTGAGGCTCAGGGGAATTCCGACACAGATTATTGGCCTGATAGCAAGCCTCTAAACTGGTACTGAAAGTGCTGTAAAGTGTGGTGGGGGTATGTCGAACTTCTTCCCTGTTAATTCAGGGGTGAGGCAAGGCTGTGTCCTTGCCACCACACTTTTCAACACTTTGGTATGGGACAAAAAGGCAACTACTAGCCAAAATCAGTGGGGGAGCAACCACTAGGTAATATTAAGGTCTCGGACCTTGACTTTGCCGACGATGTTGCCATCCTATCTGAGTCCTTGGAGTCACTTTGGCGGCTCTTGATGCATTTAGCAATGAGGCGAAGCCCCTAGGCCTAGAGGTCTCCTGGACCAAGACCAAGATTCAGGACTTTGGGGGCCTGTTTAGGGGAAACCGTTCAGTCGATCCATGCTTGCGGCGAGGACGTTGAAGTCACAGAAAGTTTTACATACCTTGGTAGCGTAGTCCATATCTCTGGGTTGTCAGAACCCGGAAGTCAGTAGACGGATTGGTCCCGGCAACAGGAGCCATGAACTCGATCAACAAGAGCGTTTGGGATTGTTGGGACCTATGCAGAAGGACCAAGCTGCGTGTCTTCAAGGCCTTGATACTTCCATTTTTGCTCTATGGAAGCAAAACCTGGACGCTATCCAGTGCCTTGGAGTCTCGCCTTGATGCCTTTTGTAACAAGTCCCTTCGCTGGATCATGGGGTATAGTTGGCAGGACCACGTGTCCAACCAGCGGTTACACCGTGAGACTGGCATGGGACCTGTTACTTGCATAATCCGGGATCGCCAACTCAGGCTATATGGCCACCTAGCTCGCCTCCCTATGGACGACCCTGCCCATCAGGTTGTCTCTCTGCGAGACAACCCTGGGTGGAGGAGACCTGTGGGACGTCCTAGGAGATCATGGCTTGGGCAGCTCGACGAGACCTGTT
>NC_051420.1:17956829-17992685 GCF_015228065.2 Penaeus monodon
GCGAACGAGAACGCAAACTCCCAGGAGCAGGAAATCCCCCCCGACGCCGCTTCTGGCCGCTATTGAGCCGTGGGAATACTGGTACTAAGGTCCTTTCATACCATAAGCCAGGGGCCATGCTACTTTATCCTGGCACGGGATTTAGACCCCGGGAAGATGCGATGAGGTGTGTGCAAAGCGTTATCTGTTCTCCACGGGCGGAACGCTTAGTGCGCTGGCATGCGACGGATCAGAAAGAAGGGCTGGCCTGTATTGAGAGCCACACAATCAAGATTTGGTTCGTCAACGATCAGGCTGAGATCAAGTAGGGGTTCGTCCTCTACTAGGCGGCGATCGTGAAAGATGGGAAGCTGTGGGCTCGGCTCCGTCAACTCCCAAAATAGTAGGCCCCTAAAGCCCTGGAAGGCCTATCAGCTCAGATGGAAGCGAAACAGAAAGCCTGTTGTCGGGTTTTGAAGTCTAGTGTACTGCTGCGTGGGGCGCCAAGGTTTCAAAAGCCAAAGTGAGCGCCACGTAGTCGAAGCCGGCTCTCACACAGCCTTCCGACACACGCGGTAACTTCTAGGCTGGATACTTGCGCCCTGATTGCGGTCCTGGGGTATGACCAGCTGTGCGGTTATATATATGAATGTGGACGACCTATTCAGGCACCAACAAACGCCGACCCAGCAGCCATCACCTCGGTTGCTACGACCTGCTGTGGCAAGCCCCTCTTGTGGTCCTGGGACTTGACCATCCATACTATAGGGGTGCACAAAACCTTGGATGGCCATGCTCTTGCAGCATGTCTCACCCTCATTTCTACCAGCTGCAACCATCGAGACAGAACGCGGGACCAACATACATGATCATGCTCAAGGAATACTTTCGGTCGCTGTGTGATTGTGATATCTTTAACCCGAATGATGCTTCCCCGAAAGGGGTTTAATCCGGAAATACTACAACTTACCTAGGTCTTGTAAGCTCTCAGCCAAATCTTAATATGCCTTCGCCAAATTCGCGCAGTATTACAAGGCTTGGTTTTAGCAATCATTAAACATACGAGCCAATTTCGTTTACCCCGACGGGTCTTGGCTTGACACAAATAATATAAAGGGAATTAGTCCAAAACAATGAAAGTACTAGCCTCGCGACATATTATAAGGCCTAGCTTAGTACTTCTTTCCCTCAATAATAACTTAAAATCAGTCCCAAAGCCATCGCTTACAAGGCTAGTGACTTAAATGATACCCAAGATACATGTACGCGTTTCAGTGAAATGCCCTCCTCGCCATGCCGATGTCGGCGAGGCTAATCAATCTTCAGAGAGCACCTACATGTCTCTAGCACACTTCCCTCATTATACCCAATGCTCTAACGATTGCCACGGTTGGCGCTCACCTTATACATCAGCCGTTGGTCGATCTATATTCAAATTAATTCCTCCAAAAGGCAATACCACTTGAAGAAGTCCCTTATGCAATAATACTTGTGGGTGTTGCTTGTGGTCGGACCACATCCGCCGCTAGTGTTTTACCACCGTTTGCGCCTCGCAATTTCAGCTCCAGTGCACCTTCGCAAGCCGCGGCTAAGACCATAAGAACTCATCTTGGTTCCGTATTTAAAACCAACTCACTATTTTGAGGGCATTGAAGTCCCCTGCTCATAAATACAGAGTTAATTATTAATAAAAAATACTAATGTAAATCTGTTGTCTGAAATGCGCAATTATATTCAGAATTGTGTAAATTTGTATAGTAGTTTTAAAGACGTGGGACATTTCCATACCTGTCGAGTCATAACAAAAACAGCCTGTCAAAGACATTTATGTTGGGAGTCATAGCCAAATTTGCCGAGCCCTAGGCAAATGAAGATAATCAGACATGAGCAATGACAGGCAGACTTTGGAGGCCCACTCTAGTTTACTGCTAACCATGAACCGATCCATTTTGTACATATTTACATCAATTTTCTATCGAAAATACAAATGGCGTCGCGCGTTTTTCACAGCTAATGCAATGATGACAAACTCAGGGTTGCCCAAAATTATAGTTAGATATATAAAATGTGTAGTACTATTGCCATTATAGATGTAAGGTTTGTTACAGTATTTAGTTAATATATTAAAACGATCGATTTCTTCATAGAGCTATAATTGATGTAGTCTTTTTTCTGTTCCTAGCATTAATTTTGAATGTGGTATCAGCGTAAATCATAAAGAAATCATAAAGAAACAGTCAAAGGGAACCTTTCGTGAATACTCTACCTGACTCCTCATTCTAACATATTTTAAGTGAAGTCGCATTGTATATTGCTATGCTTTATTCTATACTTCTAGAATATCTTAATTAATTCAGTATGTGATTTAATGTATGTTTTTCTGTTTACTCTTGGTGTCTGTTTAGTAACATGCACATTCGCTGTACACTTAAAATAGAGCCGTTCGTCTTTATGCATATATATTTCTTTGTATAAACTTATGATTACAATCTTGAAAAAACGTCCACTAGTTGCGACATGTCCCCAAATAAGACAAACATCATGAAAGAGCTTTTACTCAAACCAGGAATACCTTTACAAAACTTGTGTCTACTAATTCCTACGGTTAAAGGTCTCTACGGACCTTTTACCGACTAATGTTTCTCAACTCAGGGGCATCTGGAAAATAACTTGATTACTCTATTAGGAGCTTGAGCCAAGAAACTGACATTTTCCAATAATAAATCCTATACACTCAGGCTCCCGTACCAGTAGCGGGTGCTCAATCTAAGGAAGGAGAAGATATCTGGCGATCTTTCCTTTTTCTTCGCACCACGTCCACGCAGACACAACGCCTACGCCATGTACCTTTCAATTACATACTTACACAGCCCGACAACAGCACACTTTTTCTATCTTTCCATCATTCTTTTTTCCACAATACATTCACGTAATTTTATAACAATTCAACGGTCCCCGACCTATTAATTGGGTAAATTTATCTGCAGACTGGGAGAGTGCGTATGTAGTGCATGGTTGATTATTTAATGACTAGATCCAAGCACCCGTCCAAATCTGACGATATGATTTCATCTCGGCAGTGCTGATAATTAGCCCAGGTTGGATCTTTCTTCGGAGAATGAATTATTACATCATTCGCTGGGAAGGTTCACCTGGGCTTTAAAGAAGCCTCGGAGGGAAAATGGTGTATGCAGAAGTAAATGAGTCATTAGTTTTCAGCCCAGGGTTGACCTTTCTTCTGAGGATATGCTACTTATTTGCCATCACTGGGAAGTTCACCTGGCTTCAATGAAAGCGTCACGCAATGCTAAGCAGCTATTCAACAAGAAATTGATATCAACACGAGAGCAAAGTACCAAATCTGATATGATATTACAATCTAATCTGTATTTTAGAATAATTTAAAAGAACATAGGTTGAAAGAATTATCTATTAATAATTGATTATAAACGTAGGTTGAAGAAATAGTAATACATCGAGAGGATATTATCAAGAATACGATTAGTAGAAAGAAATAAATATTAATACATTGATAGAATTCCTTAATAATTATCAAGAATACATTCATATTTCAAAGGTCATCCCAGGCTCCCAGGAACACAAGCCTAAGACACAGAATAGTCAGGACACCTAGAAACCCAAGATAACGAAGCTGTTTGCAAACAACTCCGGCTGTCTCACACAGCCAGGGTGCTAATACGCCATCAGCTCAAAAGAACCGCTACTGCCAAGGCATTGACTCCCCACACCCTGACTTTGTCGAAGCTCCGCACGTGGGCACAAAACCGTCGATAGAGTTCTTGAAAGTATGGAACCACTGGAATGTAAATCTCGGGAATGAGAATGCAAACCTGGCAGTATGTTACGTTACCGTGTGAACGTGAAAGCATAGCTGGAAACTTACATGGGAAAAATGCACGTATGAATGTTTTCTCGAACAGACTGAAAATCCGTTTGGACTTTATATATATTAGAGAAGGGAGGTATCTGTGAGAATGATTGATCAATACGAAGTAATACTGGATTTAAAACCGGGGAATTCGTAGAGGATAAATGTTTTCGGAAACCTCTAAAAGTATGTAATGGTAAAGAATCGAAGAGAATTCATGTAAACTAAAGATTAAGAAGAAAGACTATTAAAGATATACAAATGAAAAGTTACAACCTTTAAAAATCAGAAAATAAAGATTTTAATAAAATATTATAACAGACTTGAAAAATATAATAAATATAAAATATTATAAATAAAAATAAAAGATATTATAAGAAATATTAAAATAAATCCTAAAAATAAAATATGAGAAAAATAATAATATTAAAAAAAATAATATTAAATAGAGAATAAATATGAAAAAATATTAAAAAATAAAAACATTGTAGAAAGAAATATATAAAAATTATAAAAAAATTAAAAATATAATAATAATTAAGAAAAATATAAAATTAGAAAGAATATTATAGAAATTAAAAAAAATATTAAATAAGATTAATATTAAAAATATAAATAAGATGGAATGGGAAGATATAAATTATGAAATGGGAAATAATAAATGAAAGAATGGATGTAAGTGTGGAAATAAGAATTGAAAGGGCATGGGAAGATAGTAGATGATGTAATGAATTATTGGAAAAATGTAGAATGGGACAATTGAATTGTAAAATGATTGAAATTGATGAGATCGCAGTAAAAGCTACGTTGGAATGAAAATTACTCTGGGAAGTAAGATCACACTGAAGACCGTATTATTAATACTACAAAGACAATGGAGATTTTTTGATATTAATTAAGTCTTAGATGTATATTCACAGGGAAATTCACGTAAATTTGTGAAGGAAGTTTAGACAGGTAATTTCTGATTACTATTAAGTGGTAAAAAAGAAAGTAGTCAAGCTTCGAAATGTTAGTAGAAAGTAGATAAATGTTCAACAAAATTCAGTAGAAATTAAAAATTGAAAAATTATAATATATAAAGAGTTAAACAATTATAATTAATAATATATTGAAAAAATTAAAAGAAACTAGTAAAAATAATTAATATATTAAAATACTAAAATAATATAATAATGAGATGAATAATAATTAAAATATAATAAAAATTATAGAAAAATAATATTAATTAAATACAAAATTATCAATAAATAGAGAAAATATAAAATATAAAATTACATTAAAAGAAATAAATAAAATTGATAAATTAAAATTAAAAATTTAAAAATATAAAATGAAAAAAAATTAAAAAACGTTAATAAAAAAATTAAATAAATGATAGTGATATTATAATGAAAGAAGGAAATATTTAAAGAAATTAGGAAGAATGAAAGAAAGAAAGGATAGAGAAATGATGAAGTGATGAGTAAATCATGGAATAATAATGAATAGTCTGCTTAAAACAGTTTGAAATTAGAACACTGGTCAATGGTTTGTTATGCCATTGGGATGTGGTTTTAGATTCATCGATTATTACGGACTGTATGAATTTCTGAAATGAAGATGAAGTAAAATAATATTAAAAAAGATTAAAAAATAAAAAAAATATAAATAAAAATATAAATTATTAAAATAAAATATAAAATAAAAAATAGATAAAATAAATATAATAATTAAAAAAAATAAATAAAAATATAAATAATAAAATATATAAAATAAATATATATATAAAAATAATAATAAAAAATAATAAATAGAAATAATAAAAGAATATTAATTAAAATTAGATAAATAAGGAATATAAATAAAAGAATGAGGAAAAATATATAAGATGAGTAAGGTAAAGATGGAGGAATGAAATAGGAGGAAAGAATGGAATTGAAATTGTTGAAATTAATCTGTAATGACAGAAGTACTTACAAGATTCTATTAGATGATTGAATATATGTTAGTAATTAGAGTTTCTTATCATATATTATGATTACTGTTAATAGATAAGGAAATAAAAAAGAATATAAATCGTAATATGAAAAACGAAGTATAAATATAAGATTAAAAAATAAAGAAATAAAATTATAAATTAAAATAAAAAAATAAAAGAAGAAATTATAATTAAAAAGAAATTAAAATAATATTAAAAAAAAAAATAAAAATATAATTATATGATAATTAAATAGAATATTATAACTCTAAAAATGAATTAAATGAAAATAGATATAATTACTAATGAAATATAATGAAATGTTTTTAACTTAAAGAATAATGAAGTAGAATGTTAATTATAATAAGATGAATGGCGATTGATTGTTGAAATGATATGCAATGTGATGGGAAATAATACATGAGAAGTTACGGAAGGTGAAGTTGGAAGAAATGATGTACCGTGAATTGCCGGACTTTGAAATAAAATTCACTCTGAAAGACGTAGAATAGACACGTGTTTTGTAACCGATTCAAATGTTCAATGAGATTATTTAGGCAGTATAAGCAGTAATTTCTAATAATTAATATTGATGATACACGGTTTAATTCAGAAATTAAAATAATAGGAAAGTATGGCTTAAATCGAATTTACAATATATAAAGTCACGTAAATCTGAAGCTAAATTGCAAGAAATATATATAAAGAACAAAGAATCAAGATATTACAAAATATAAAAAAAAAGAAAAATATTATAATATTTATAAATATAAAAAAATAGTTGAAAGTTTATTAATAATGAATAAAAATATTAAAAAAATAAATATGAATATAATATAAATAAACATAAGAAAGAATATTAATAAATAATATTAAATATAAAAAATATAAATAGATAATAATAATGTAATGAAAAATAATTACATTGTAAGAATAAACATAATATATAAAAATGAAAGTATTAACATAAAAAAAAATATATAAAAGATATATGAGTATAGATAATGAAATATTTGAAGAATATTATTGGAGCAGAAATGAAGGGTGAATTTGAAGTATAAATGGATGACATGTATGCAGAATGAAGATATTTAGATGATAATTGGCCTTATGGTATTTAATCGAGTGGTAAAATAGCTTCTTTTTTCATGAGATATGTTTCCGATTCAAGAGATTTAGAAATTTCGATATTTCACAAACACGAAATAGAAAGAATAAGTATTATATATAAAATGAATATAAATATTAAAATAAAAATAGATAAACAATAATATATATTGATGTGATATTGTATAAATGTTATCGGTAAGGATATGATACAACTCGCTCTAAATGAGCAGTGACCCTTTTGGAAGATGAAAAATCACGCATCACTGGGAAAGTTCACCTGGCTTAAAAATATGATGCAACCGTGTCTCTGTGAACGTTGTCTTGGTAATTATCTAGATATGGAAGTGCGTATAGGAAGTTGGATTAGCATGACTAGTCCACTCTGTCAAATCGACATGATTCTCTCACAAATGCAATTCCCAGGTGATCTTTCTTCGGAGAATATTTATTACATCATCATGGGAAAGGTTCACTGGGTTTAAAGAAGCTCAGAATCGTTGCAGAATTAATGAATAGTTTTCAGCCCAGGTTGACCTTTTTCTGAGATGCTTACTAATTGCATCACTGGGAAAGTTCACCTGGGCTTAAAGAAGCGTCAGGGAAATGATTATAAGCCTATTGAATGAATTATACTGAATATCACACGAAGCAATACCAAACTGATAGAATTAATTAACTAATCATTTAGAATAAATTAAAAGAACATAGGTTGAAAGAATATTATAATAATTGATTAAATATTACGTTGAAAGAAATAGTAATACATCGAGAGGATAATGATATATTGAATTAAATCATAATAATTAACAGAATACATTAGTAGAAAGAAATATATTAATACATTGATAGAATACCTCAATAATTATCAAGAATACATTGGTAGAAAGAAATGATATTAAACTATTGATAGAAGAAATTATTATAAACAATACGTTCAAGAAATAGTAATAGATTGAAATAAATGATATGAATGTATTTCAATAAAGCTTTTTAAACCTGAATAGTGGAGAAATAATATTAATATAGTGAAAGAGATGATGTTTGATAGTTGTGAAGAAATCCTATTAAGTAAAGAAATGCGGGAACTGGGGACGCGAGTAGATAGATCATTGTTGAAAGAATAGATATTATGAAAGCATATGTGGGAACTGGGACACGAGTAGAAATTGTCAATCCGATAGAGAATTGTGATGATTATGTGATTATTGTATAAAGTTATCGGTAAGGAATATTGGCGTACCTCGCTCTAATGAGCCATTGAACCCTTCTTGGAAGATGAAAAATTCACAGCATCACTGGGAAAGGTCCTGGCTCAACAAATATGAATGCAACCGTTTCTCTTGGTAAATGTATCTCAGATGGAGAGTGCGTATGTAGCATGGTTGATTTACGACTAGATCCAGCACTCTCCAAATCTGACGAATGATTTTATCTCGGCCTGCTGATAATTAGCCAGTTGATCTTTCTTCGGAGAATGTTTACTCATCACTGGGAAAGTACCTGGGCTTAAGAAGCTTCGAGGAAATCGTTAGCAAGTATATTTTTCGCCCAGTTGACTTTCTGAGGGCTTACTAATTGCATCACTGGAAAGTTCACCTGGCTTCAAAGAAGCGTCACGGAAATGCTAAAGATATTCGACAAGAATGAATATCAAACGAAGAAATACAATCTGATTGATATAATAATCATATTAGAATAAATTAAAAAACATAGTGAAAGAATATATAATATATAAAGATTGAAAAATATAAACATCGAGAGAAAATATATATTGATTAATCATTAATAATTAACAAGAATACATTAGTAGAAAGAAATATATTAATACATTGATCGAATACCTTAATATTATCAAGAATACATTGGTAGAAAGAATGATATAACACTATTGATAAAGAAATTATTATAAACAATACGTCAAAGAAATAGTAATAATTGAAATAAATGATATGAATATTTCAATAAAGCTTTATTAAACCTGAATAGTGGAGAAATATATAATATGTGAAAAGATGTTTGATAGTGTGAAGAAACCTATTAAGTAAAGAAATGCGGGAACTGGTGGCAGCTGATGAATATGTGAAGAAATGATATTATGTAAGAATTGTGGGAACTGGGACACGGTAGATAATGTCAATCTAAAGAGAATGGTGAATTCTGATCATGGGATATTAAAATGTTATCGGTGAAGATATGGGAACACTCCTCTAAAATACCAGTGAACCTTCTTGGAAGATGAAAATCACAGCATCCTGGAAAGGTTCACTGCTTCAACAAATGAATGTAAGCTGTTTTGATCGTTGATCGTAAATGTCATAGATTGGAGTATCGATAGTAATTGAGAGTTGATTTTCTGAAGATCAACTTCTAATCATGACATGATTTCACCTGGCTAAAGCTGAGGAATTAGCCAGATTGATCTTTCGGTAGAATTATTAATCTCTGGAAAGGTTACCTGGGCTTACATGAAGGAGATCGGTCAAAGAAGAGTAGTGATTTTCTAGCAGGACTTTCGAGGAATGTATTATGCACACTGGGAAAAGTTACTGAGGTATTCAAGAACGTCAGTAAATTAAAAGACTATTGAACATATTGATAAAACCTGAAAATACATTGATATAATTCATCTAAATATAGAAAAATAAAGAATATGAAATTATATTAATATTATATAACAATAGAAAGAATAGTACATAGAGAATAAATTAATACATTGAAAATAACTAAATAATTATGAAAAAGTAATACATCGAGAGGATAATGATATATTCAAATAAATCATTAATAATTAATTATGAAAAAATAAATATTAAAATAATTGATCGAATACCTTAATAATTATCAAGAAACATTGGTAGAAAGAAATATATAACATATTAAGAAGAAATATTTAAAAATAGTTAAGAATGTAATAATTGAAATAACTGATATGAAGTATTTCAATAAAGCTTTATTAAACTGAAAGTGGAGAAATAATTTAAAAGTGAAACATGAAGTTAGATAGTGTGGAAGAATCCTATAAAGTAAAGAAATGGGAACTGGACGCGATGTAGATAGATCTTGTTCAAAGAATGAATTATAAAGCATATCTGGAACTGGGTGTAACTACGGAGTAATAATTGCATCCGAATGAGAATGGCATGATCTGAATGAAAATTATTGTATAAAGTTATCGGTGAAGGAATATGCATAACTACGCTCTAAAGCCCATGGTAACCCTTCTGGGAAGATGAAAAATTCACAGTATTCATGGAAAGGTTCACCGGCTTCAACAAATATGAATGCAACCGTGCCTTGGTAACCAGTGTTTTTTGGAAAGAATTCATCGTGGAAGGTATGTAGTGGCTGATGATTTAGCAGGACTAGATCAGAATCGTCCAAATCTGCCATATGATTTATCTGAGTGTAATTACCAGGTTATCTTCTTGAAATGAAATTTATTCACTCTGGAAAGGTTCACGGGCATTTAAAGAAGCTTCGAGGAAATGTATGAGAAGTAAATGAGTATAGTTTTCAGCCAGGTTGACTTTCTTCTGAGGATGGCTTACAATGCATCACTGGGAAGGTTCACCTGGGTTAAAAGGTCAGGAAATCTAACACTATTGAAAGAAAATATATCAACACGAGAAGAAATACCAAATTGATATGTATTCAATTAATCATTATTTAGAATAAATTAAAAGAACACTAGGTTGAAGAATTAAAAAAAAAAAAAAAAAAAAAAAAAAAAAAAAAAAAAAAAAAAAAAAAAAAAAAAAAAAAAAAAAAAAAAAAAAAAAAAAAAAAAAAAAAAAAAAAAAAAAAAAAAAAAAAAAAAAAAAAAAAAAAAAAAAAAAAAAAAAAAAAAAAAAAAAAAAAAAAAAAAAAAAAAAAAAAAAAAAAAAAACCCCCCCCCCCCCCCCCCCCCCCCCCCCCCCCCCCCCCCCCCCCCCCCCCCCCCCCCCTAATGGCGGTGAACCCTTCTTGGGAAGATGAAAATTCACAGCATCATGGAAAGGTTCACCTGGGCTTCAAAAAATATGAATGCAACCGTTGTCTTTGGTGAACCGTTGTCTCTTGGTAAATGTATCTCAGACTGGAGATGCGTATGAGATGCATGGTGATTTTAGCATTACTAAGTACCGCACATGCAATCTGACGATATGATTTCATCTCGGTACTGCTGATAATTAGCCCAGTTGATCTTTCTTCGGAGAATGAATTTATTACATCATCACTGGGAAAGGTTCACCTGGGCTTAAGAAGCTTCGAGGAAATCGTGTATCAGAATAAATGAGTATGATTTCAGCCCAGGTTGACCTTTCATCTGAGGATGGCTTACTAATTGCATCACTGGGAAAGGTTCACCTGGCTTCAAAGAAGCTCACGGAAATGCTAAAGCAGCTATTCGAAAGAATATGATAATCAACACGAGAGCAAATACCAAATCTGAATGATATCAATTAATCATTATTTAGAAATAAAAACACTAGTTAAAGATTATATTAATAATTGTTAAAACGTATTGAAAGAAATAGTAATACTCGAGAGGATAATGATATTTGAATAATATTAATAATTAAGATATTAGTAGAAGAAATATATTAATAATTGATCGAATACTTAATAATTACAGATACTTGAGAAATAATTAATATGATGAAAAATTTTAACAATAGTTAAAGAATTATAATAATTGAAATAATGTAGAAGTATTTCAATAAAGTTTATTAACCTAATGTGGAATAATATTAATATAGTGAAAAGATGATGTTTGATAGTTGAAGAATCTATTAAAGTAAAGAAATGGGGAACTGGGAGCGAGTGAAATCTGTGAAAGAATGATATTTGAAGCATTGTGGGATGGGACACGAGTAGATAATTGTCACCGATGAATTGTGAATGATTGATCTGGATATGTATAAATGTTATCGGTGAAGGAATATTGCAGTCATCGCTTAAATGAGGCCAGGTGAACCTTCTTGGAGATGAAAAATTGCATCCTGGAAGTTCACCTGGCTTAAAATATATGCAAGTCTGGTGAATGTTTTGTAAATATTCAATTGGAATCTAGTATCATTATTTAGAAAAATTAAAAGTAACCATTAGGTTGGAAAGAATTTATTAATCAATGAATTATTTAACAGAATCTTGAAGAAATAGTTAATACTTTTCGAGGGTAATGATATATTGAAAAATCAATTAACATTAAAAAATATACACAGAGAAAGAAGAATATAATTTTAAAATTAAGATAGGAATATTATAATTAAAACAAATAGAATACATGAGAGGATATATTTGATTTATATTAAATAAAATAATTAAATTAATTAACATAGTAGAAAGAAAAATATTAATACATTGATGAATATATTATCAGAATATTTAAAGAAATATTGAAAACTATGATAGAAAGAAATTATTATAACAATTTCGTTCAATGAATTAGTAATAGATTGAAAAAATGATATAATGTATTTCAATAGAGTTCTTTAAACCCGAATAGTGGAGGAAAAAATTATTAATATAGGAAAGAGGATGATGTTTGATAGTTTTGAAGAAAATCCTATTAAGTAAAAAAATGCGGAACTGGGGACGCGAGGATAGATCATTGTTGAAGAAATGAATATGGAAAGCCCTATGGGGGACTGGGCACGAGTTAGATAATTGTCAATCCGAATAGAAATGTGATGATCTGATCCGTGATTATTTAAAAAAATGTTATCGGTGAAGGGAAAATGGCAGTACACTCGCTTAAATGAGCCAGGTGAAACCCTTCTGGGAAGATGAAAAATTCCAGCATCACTGGGAAGTTCACCTGGGCTTCAACAAAAATGAAAGCAAACCGTGTCTCTTGGTGAACCGTGTCTCTTGGGAAATGTATCTCAGAATGGGAGAGGCGTATGTAAATGCATGGTGATTTAGCAGGACTAGATCCAGCACTCGTCCAAATCTGACGATATGATTTCATCCGGCACTGCTGATAATTAGCCAGAATGATCTTTCTTCTGAGAAAAGAATTTTTTCATCATCATGGGAAAAATTTACCTGGGGTTTAAAGAACTTCGAGGGAAATCGTGTAGCAGAAGTAAATGATATAGTTTTCAAGCCCAGTTGACTTTCTTCTGAGGATGGCTTCTAATTGCATCAAAGGAAAGGTTTACCTGGGCTTCAAAGAAGCGTCACGGGGAAAAAAGCTAAAGCAGCTATTCGACAAGAAATAAAGAATATCAACACGAGAGCAAATACAATTGATATGTATCAATCTAAATCTTATTAGAATAAATTAAAAGAACACTAGGGTTTAAAGAATTATTTTAATAATTGATATAAAACAGTACGTTGAAAAAAATAGTTAAACCTAGAGGGATAAAAGATATATTGAATTAAAAACATTATAATTTTCAAAAATACATTAGTAGAAAGAAAAATATTAATACATTGAAGAATACAAATATTATCAAAATGTAATACATCGAAGGATAATGGGTATATGAATAAATCATTAATAATTAACATTAGTAGAAAGAAATAATATTAATACATTGATAATCCTTAATAATTATCAAGAAACATTGGTAGAAAGAAATGATATTAACACTATTGTAGAAGAAAATATTAAAACAAACGTTCAAAGATATAGTAATAGATTGAAATAAATGATATGAATGTATTTCATAAAGCTTTCTTAAACCTGATAGTGGAGGAAAATAATATTTAATATAGTGAAAGAGATGATGTTGATAGTTTTGGGAAAAAATCTATTAAGAAAGAAATGCGGAACTGGGGACCGAGTAGATAGATCATTGTTGGAAAGAAATGATTTTTATGGAAAGGATATTGGGGGACTGGGGACACGAGTAGTAATTGGCAATCCGAATAGAGAATTGTGAATGTTGTCATGATTATTGTAAAATGTTATCGGTGAAGAATTGGCAGTTCACTCGCTCTAAATGAGCCCAGGGGAACCCTTCTTGGGAAGAGAAAAAATTTAACAAGCATCACTGGAAAGTTTACTGGGCTTCAACAAATTTTGAATGAAACCCTGTCTCTTGGTGAACGTTTTTCTGGTAAATTTTTACTCAGACTGGAGAGGTAGTAGTGCATGGTGATTTAGCATGACTAGATCCAGCACTTTGTTCCAAATTGACGATATGATTTCATTCGGCACTGCTGATAATAAGCCGGTTGATCTTCTTCGGAGAATGAATTTATTACACAACACTGGAAAGTCACCTGGGCTTAAAGAAGCTTCGAGGGAAACGTGTAGCAGAAAGTAAAGGTATGTTTTTAGCCCAGGTGACCTTCTTCTGAGGAGGCTACTAATTGCATACGGGGGAAAGTTCACTGGGTTCAAAGAAGCGTCACGGAAATGTAAAGCAGCTATTGACAAGAAAAAATGTATATCAACACGAGAGCAATACCAATCTGAATGAATATTCAATCTAAAACATTATTTAGAATAAATTAAAAGAACCCCTAGGTTTAAAGAAAGTTTTATAATTGATTTTAAAAAAGTACGTTTAAAGAAATGTAATACATCGAGAGGATAATGATTAATTTATTAAATCATTAATAATTAACAAAAATACATTTGTAGAAAGAAATTAAATATTAATACATTGATAGAATACCCTTTAAAAATATAAGAATCATTGGTAGAAAGAAATGATATTAAATATTGATAGAAAGAAATTATTATAAACAATACGTTCAAGAAATAGTATAGATTGAAATAATGATATGAAAGTATTCAATTAAGCTTTCTTAAACCTGAATAGTGGACGAAATAATTTAATATAGTGAAAGGATGATGTTTAAAGTGTGAGAAATCCCATTAAAGTAAAGAAATGCGGAATGGGGCGCGAGTAGATAGATCATTGTTGAAAGAATGATTTATGGGAAAGCATATTTGGGGAATGGGGACACGAGTAGATAATTGTCAATCCGAATAGAGAATGTGAATATCGACAGTGTATTGCAAAATGTATCGGTGAAGGAATAAATTGGCAGTTTTTTTACATCGCTTTTAAAGTGAGCCAGGTGAAACCCTTCTTGGGAAGATGAAAAATTCACAGCATCACTGGGAAAAGTGATATTGAATTCAATCTAATCATTATTAAATTTAAAATTTAAAAAAACACTAGGTTGAAAGAATTATTTTTAATAATTGATTATAAACAGTACGTTGAAAGAAATAAATAATACATCGAGAGGATAAGAATATTGAATTAAATCATTTAAAAAATTAACAAGAATACATTAGTAGAAGAAATAATTTAATACATTGATAGAATACCCCAAAATTATAAATAGTAATACATCGAGAGGAAATGTAATATTGAAATAAATCATAATAATTAAACATTAGTTGAAAGAAATAATATTAATACATTTATGGGAAAACTTAATAATTATCAAGAATCATTGTAGAAAAGATATGTATAACACTATGATAGAAAGAAATTATTATAAAAACATACGTTCAAAGAAAAATAATAGATTGAAATAAATGATATGAATGTATTTCAATAAAGTTCTTAAACCCGAATAGTGGAGAATAATATTAATTTTTAGTGAAAGAGGAATGATGTTTTATAGTGTGAAGAAAATTAAGTAAAGAAAAAGCGGGAACTGGGGGGCGATAGATAGATCATTGTTTAAAAAAATGATATTATGGAAAGCATATGTGGAACTGGGGGCACGAGTAGATAATTGTCAATCCGATAGGAATTTTGAATGACTGATCATGTGATATTGTATAAAGTATCGGTGAAAAGAATATTTCAGTACACTCGCTCTAAATGAGCCCAGGTGAACCTTTTTGGGAAGATGAAAAATTCACAGCATCAGGGGAAAAGGTTCACCTGGGCTTCAACAAAAATGAATGCAAACCCTTGTCTCTGGGAACCGTTGTTTTCTTGGTTTAAAAGTATTCAGGATGGAGAGTGCGTATGTAGTGCATGGTGATTTAGCATGACTAGATCCAGCACTCGTCCAAATCTGACGATATGATTCATCTCGGCACTGTGATAATTAGCCAGGTGACTTCTTCGAAAAATGATTATACATCATCACTGGGAAAGTTACCGGGTTTAAAGAAGCTTCGAGGGAAAAACGTTTTTAGCAGAAGTAAAGAGTATAGTTTCAAACCCAGGACTTTTCTGAGGGTGGCTTACTAATTGCATCACTGGGAAAGGTTCACTGGGCTTCAAAGAAGCGTCACGGGAAATGTAAGCAGCTATTCGACAAGAAATATGATATATCAAACAGAGCAAATACCAAATCTGATATGAATTCAATCTAATCATTATTTTGAAAAATTAAAGAAACACTAGGTTTAAAGGGAAATTTTTATTAAAATTTATTATAAACAGTACGTTGAAAGAAATAGTAATAATCGAGAGGGATAATGATATATTGAAAATTTAAACAAATTTAAAAATTATCAAGAATACATTAGTAAAAGAAATAATATTAAAACATGATAGAATACCCCAATAATTATCAAGAATACATTGGTAGAAAGAAATGATATTTACACTATTGATAGAAAGAAATTATTATAAACAATACGTTCAATGAAATAGTAATAGATTGAAATAAATGATATGAATGTATTTCAATTAGAGCTTTCTTAAACCTGAATAGTGAGAAAAAAATTATTTAAAATAGTGAAAGAGATGATGTTTGATAGTGTGAGAAAACTATTAAAGTAAAGAAATGCGGAACGGGGGGCGCGAGTAGATAGACGTTGAAAAAAATGATATTATGGAAACATTGGGGGGATGGGACACGAGTAGATAAGTCAATCCCAATGAGAATTTTGAATGATTGATATTGATATTGATAAATGTTATCGGTGAAGGAAAAATTTGGGGTACACTCGCTCTAAATGAGCCCCGGTGAACCCTTGGGAAGATGAAAAATTCACAGCATCACTGGGAAAGGAATGTATTTAATTTAAACAATTTAGAATAAATTTAAAAGAACCTAGGTTTAAAGAATTATTATTAAAATTGATTATAAAAGTACGTTGAAAGAAAAAAGTAATACATCGAGAGGTAATGAAAATTTGAATTTAAAACATTAATAATTAAAAAGAAACATTTGTAGAAAAAAAATAAAATTAATACATTGTAGAATACCTCAAAAATTATCAAAAAAGTAAAACATCGAGGGATAATGATATATTGAAATAAAACATAAAAATTAAAAATTAGTAGAAAGAAATAAAATTAATACTTTATGAATACCTTTAAAAATTACAAGAATACATTGGAGAAAGATAGGGTATTTTAAAACCCATGTAGAAAAAAAATTATTATAAACAAAAGTTTAAAGAAATAGTAATAGATTTAAAAAAATGATATGAATGTATTTTAATAAAGCTTTTTTAAAATGAATAGGGGGGAAATAAATTAAAATAGTGAAAGAGATGTGTTGATAGTTGTAAGAAAAACCTATTTAAAATAAAGAAATGCGGGAAAAGGGGGGGCGAGTGAAGATCATTTTGAAAAAAAATGATATTATGGAAAGCATATGTGGGAGGGGAACGAGTAGATAATTGCAATCCGAATAGAGAATTGTGAAAGATTGACTGTGATAGTATAAATTTATCGGTGAAGGGAAAATTTGGGAGTACACTCGCTCTAAGAGCCCAGGGGAAAACCCCTTTTGGAAGATGAAAATTCACAGCATCACTGGGAAAGGTTCACTGGGGTTTAACAAATAGAATGCAACCGTTGTCTCTTTGGGGAACGTTTTTCTCTTTGGGAAAGTATCTCAGACGGGGATGGATGTAGTGCTGGTTTATTTAGCAGACAGATCAGCAACCGTCCAAACTGACGATATGATTTTATCTCGGCACTGCTGAAATTAGCCAGGTTTATCTTTTGGGGAAGAATTATACATCATCAGGGGAAAGGGTTTACCGGGTTAAAGAAAAACTCGAGGGGAAATGGAGCAGAAGTAAATGAGTAAGTTTCAGCCCAGGTTTTACCCTTTTTTTGAGGGTGGGTTTTTAAAATTTCATCACGGGAAAGGTCACCCGGGCTTCAAAGAAGCGTCACGGGGAAAAGCTAAAGCAGCTATCGACAAGAAATTTTGATATACAAACACGAGAGCAAATACCCAAAATTATAGAATTAATCTAATCATTATTTAGAAAAAAGATTAGATTGAATATCATATCAGATTTTTGGGATTTTTCCCCTTTTTTTGATAATCTTTTCTTTTCGAAAAAGCTGCTTAGCATTCCGGACGCTTCTTGAAGCCCAGGGAACCTTTCCCCGTGATGCAATTAGTAAGCCATCCCCAGAAGAAAGGTCAACCGGGCTGAAAACTATACTCTTTACTTCTGCTACACGATTTCCCCCGAGCTTCTTTTAAAACCAGGGGAAACCTTCCCCTGATGATGTAATAAATTTATTCCCGAAAAAGATCAACCGGGGTAATTATCAGCAGTGCCGAGATGAAATCATATCGTCAGAATTTGGACGAGTGCTGATCGTAGTCCTGCTAAAAGCAACCATGCACTACATACGCACTCTCCCATCTGAGATACAGTTACGAGAGACAACCGGTTCACCAAGATACAACGGGTTGCATTCATATTGTTGAAGCCCCCGGTGAACCTTTCCCAGTGATGCGTGAATTTTTCCATCTTCCCAAGACGGGTTCACCTGGGCTCATTTGGAGCGAGTGTACTGCCAATAGTCCTTCAAGATAACATTTATACAATAATCACATGATCAATCTATTCACAATTCTCTATTCGGATTGACAATTATCTACTCGTGTTCCCCAGTCCCCACATATGCTTTCCATAATATCATTTCTTTCAACATGATCTATCCTACTCGCGTCCCCGTTCGCCGCCATTTCTTTACTTTAATGGATTTCTTCACAACTACAAACATCATCTCTTTCACTATATGAATATTATTCCTCCACTATTCAGGTTAGAAAGCTTTATGAAAATACTTCATACATTTATTTCAATCTATTACTATTCTTTGAACGTATTGTTTATAATAATTTCTTTCTATCAATAGTGTTTTATATATCATATCTTTCTACCATGTATTCTGATAATTATTAAGTATCCATCAATGTTTAATATTATTTTCTTTCTACTAATGTTTAATTATTAATGATTTATTTCAATATATCATTATCCTCTCGATGTATTAACTATTTCTTTCAACGGTCTGGTTTATAATCAATATTAATAATAATTCTTTTCACCTATGTTTCTTTATTTATCTAAATATGATTAGATTGAATATCATATCACTTTCCCGTGATGCTGTTATTTTTTCATCTTCCCATAAGGTTTGAAACACCTGGGCTCATTTAGAGCAGTGTACTGCCAATATTCTTCGCCGATAACATTTATACAATAATCACATGTCAGATCACTTCACAATTCTCTTTCGGATGACCAATTATATACTCGTGTCCCCAGTCCCCACTATGCTTTCCATAATAATCATTTCTTTTCAACATGATCTATCTCATCGCGTCCCCAGTTCCGCATTTCTTTACTTAATAGGATTCTTCCCAACTATCAAACTCATCTCGTTCACTATATTATATTATTTCTCCACTATTCAGGTTTAAGAAAGCTCTATTGAAATACATTTATCAATTTAATTTTCAATCTATTACTATTTCATTGAACGTATTGTTTTAATAAATCTATTCTATCAATAGTGTTAATATCATTTTCTTTCTACCAATGTATTCTTTGATAATTATTAAGGTATTCGATCATGTATTAATATTATTTCTTTTCTACTAGGTTAATTATAATGAAGTTATTTCCAATATATCATTATCCCTCTCGAGGTAGTACTATTTCTTTTCACGTACTGTTTATAATCAATTATTATATAATTCTTTCAACCTAGTGTTTCTTTTAATTTATTCTAAATATGATTAGATTGAATATCATATCAGATTTGGTATTTGCTCTCGTGTTGATATATCATATTTCCTGTCGAATAGCTGCGTTAGCTTTTCCCTGACGCTTCTTTGAAGCCCAGGTGACCTTTCCAAGTGATGCATTTAGTAAGGCCATCCTAGAAGAAAGTCAACCTGGGCTTGAAAACTATACTCATTTACTTCTGCTACAACGATTTCCCTCGAAGGCTTCTTTAAGCCAGGTGAACCCCCTTTCCCAGTGATGATGTAGATAAATTCATTCGCCGAAGGAATATCCAACCTGGGCTAATTATCAGCAGTGCCGAAGGAAATCAATCGTCAGATTTGGACGAGTGCTGATCTAGTCATGCTAAAATCACCATGGCACTACATACGCACGCTCCCCAGTCTGAGATAACATTTACCAAGAGAACAACGTTCACCAAGAGACAACGGTTGCATTCATATTTTTGAAGCCACAGGTGAACCTTTCCCAGTGATGCTGTTAATTTTTCATCTTTCCCAAGAAGGGTTCACCTGGGTCATTTAGAGCGAGTGTAACGCCAATAATTCCTTCACGAGAACATTTATACAATAATCACATGATCAATCATTCACAATTCTCTATTCGGATTGACAATTATCTACTCGTGTCCCCAGTTCCCACATATGCCTTTCCATAATATCATTTCTTTAAGCATGATCTATCTACTCGCGTCCCCATTCCCGCCATTTCTTTACTTTAAATAATTTCTTCACACACTAATCAAACTCATCTCTTTCACTATATTAATATTATTTTCCTCCACTATTCGGTTAAGTAAAGCTTTATTGAAATACATTCATATCATTTATTTTCAATCTATTACTATTTCTTTGACCGAGTTTATAATAATTTCTTTTCTATCATAGTGTTAATAATCAATATCTTTCTACCAATGTATTTCTTGATAATTATTAAGGTCTTCCACAAGGTATTCATATTATTTTCCTTTCAACTAATGTTAATTATTAATGATTTAGTTCATATATAATTATCCTCCTACGTGTATTCCTATTTGATAATTATTGAGGTATTCTATCAATGTATTATATTATTTCTTTCCTACTACTGTATTCTTGTTACATTATTAATGATTTTAATTACAATATATCATTATCCTCTCCGTTTATACTATTTCTTTCACGTACTGTTTATAATCATTATTAATAATATTCTTTCAACCTAGTGTTCTTTTTAATTTATTCTAATAATGATTAGATTGAATATCATATCACTTTCCCAGTGATGCTGTGAATTTTCATCTTCCCAAGAGGTTCACCTGGGTCATTTAGAGCGAGTGTCCTGCCATCTTCCCTTCACCGTAACATTTATGCAATAAGCACCTGATCAGATCATTCACATTCTCTATTCGGATTGACAATTATCTACTCGTGTCCCCAGTCCCACATAGGATTTCATAAATATCATTTCTTTCACAATGAATTATCTACTCGCGTCCCAGTTCCCGCATTTCCTTACTTTAATAGGATTTCTCACACTATCAAACTCATCTCTTTCACTATATTAATATTCTTTCGTCCACTATTCAGGTTTAATAAAGCTTATTGAATACATCCATATGCATTTATTTCAATCTATTACTATTTCTTTTGAACGTTATTGTTTTATAATATTTCCTTTATCAATAGTGTTAATATCATTTCTTTTCTACAATGTATTCTTGATAATTATTAAGGTATCGTCATGTATTAATATTATTTCTTTCTACTAATGTTTTAATTTATTAAGTGATTATTTCAATATATCATTATCCTCTCGATGTATTACTATTTCTTTCAACGTACTGTTTATAATCAATTATTATATAATTCTTTTTCAACCGAGTGTTCTTTTAATTTAATTCTAATAATTATTAGATTGGAATATCATATCAGATTTGTATTTGCTCTCGTGTTGATATAATCATATTTCTTGTCGAATAGCTGCTTTACATTTCCCGGACGGCTCTTTGAATCCAGGTGACCTTTCCCAGGTGATGCAAAAAAAATTATTAATCCAGCCTCAGAAAGAAAAGGTCAACCTGGATGAAACTTACTCCATTTACTTCTGCTACACGATTTCCTCGAAGCTTCTTTTTAAAGCCCAGGTGGAACCTTTTCCCAGTGATGCATGTAAGAATTCATTCTCCCAGAAACAGATTCACCTGGGCTAATTATCAGCAGTGCCGAGATGAAAATCATATCGTCAGATTTGGACGAGTGCTGGATCTAGTCATTCAAAATCAACCCTGCATAAAATACGCACTCTCCCCGTCTTAGATACATTACCAAGAGACAAGTTCACCAAGGAACAACGGTTGCATTTTATTTTGTTTGGAAAACCCAGGTGAACCTTTCAGTGATGCTGTGAATTTTTCATTTCCAAGAAGGTTTACTGGGCTATTTAGAGCGAGTGTAAATGCCAATATTCCTTCCCGATAAAAATTTTTTACAATAATCAATTTATAGATCATTCACAATCTCTATTCGATTGGGCAAAAATCAATGTGCCCCTCCCACTATGTTTCATAATATCATTTCTTTCAACAATATCTATTACTCGCGTCCCATTCCCGCATTTCTTTACTTTAATAGGATTCTTCACAACTATCAAAATTCATCTCTTTACTATTTTTAAATAATTTCGTCCACTATTCAGGTTTAAGAAAGTTTATTGGAAATACATTTATATCATTATTTCAAAACTATTACTATTTCTTTGAACGATTGTTTTAATAATTCTTTCTATCAAAAGTGTTAATATCATTCTTCTACCAATTAAATTTTTGAAATTATTAAGTATTCGATCAATGTATTATATATTTCTTTCACTAAGTTAAATTTTAATGATTTATTTAATATTCATTTCCTCCGAGTATACTATTGGGTAATTAGAGTATTCTATCAATGTAATAATATTATTTTTCTACTAATGTATTCTGTTAATATAATGATTAATTCAATTTTAAACATTATCCCCTCGAGATACTTTCTTCAAAACGTACGTTTATAATCAATTATTAAATAATTCTTTCAACCTAGTGTTTTTTTAATTTATTCAAAATATGATTAGATTGAAATCATATCAGATTTGGTATTTCTCTCGTGTTAAACTAATTCTTTTTCAATAGCTGCTTTAGCATTTCCCGTGCGCTTTTTGAAGCCCCGGTGAACCTTTCCCAAGTGATGCAATTAGTAAAGCCATCCTCAGAAGAAAATAACCTGGGCTGAAAACTATACTCATTTACCTGCTACACGATTTCCTCGAAGTTCTTTAAAGCCAGGTGAACCTTTCCATGATGATGTAATAAATTCATTTCGAAGAAAGATCAACCTGGGCTAATTATCAGCAGTTTCCCAGATGAAATAAAATTTGTCAGTTTGGAGAGTGCTGATCTAGTCATGCTAAAATCAACCATGCACTACATTTCGATTCTCCAGTCTGAGATACATTTACCAAGAGAAAATTACCAGGCCCTTCATTATTTGTTGAAACCCAGTGAACCTTTCAGTGATGCTGTGAATTTTTTTCTTCCCAAAAAGGGTTCAACTGGGCTCATTTAAGAGCGAGTGTACTGCCAATATCCCTTCACCGATAACTTTATACAATAATCAATGAACAGATCATTCAACAATTCTTATTGATTGACAATTATCTACTCGTGTCCCATCCCACATATGCTTTTAATATATTCTTTCAACAATGATCTATCTACTTTGCGTCCCAGTTCCCGCATTTCTTTACTTTAAAAGGGGTTTTTCACAAATATCAAAACATCTCTTTCAACTTATTAATATTAATTTCTCCACTATCAGGTTTAAAAAGCTTTATGAAATACATTCATATCATTTATTTCAATCTATACTATTTTTTTGAACGTATTGTTTATAATAATTTCTTTATCAATAGGTAAATATCATTTCTTCTACCAATGATTCCCGATAAATTATTAAGGTATCGATCAATGTATTAATAATTTTCATAATGTTAATTATAATGATTTTTTTCAATATATATTATCTTCGATGTATTACTATTTATAATATTGGGGGTATTCTATCAAGGATTAAATTTTCTTTTACTAATGTATTCTTGTTAAAATTATTAATGATTAATTCAATATTCATTATTCCTCTCGATGTATTACTATTTTTCAAACGTATGTTTATAATCAAATTTTTATAATAAATCTTTCAACCGGTTTTTTAATTTATTCTAATAATGATTAGATTGAAATATCATATCAGATTGTATTTCTCCGTTTTTGAAAATATCAAAATTTTTTTGTTCGGAATAGTGCTTTAGCATTTCCCCTGACGCTTTTTGAAGCCAGGTGAACTTTCCAGTTTATTTCAATTAGTAAGCCATCCCCAGAAGAAAGGTCAACTGGGCTGAAAAATATATCATTTACTTCTGTACCGATTCCCTCGAAGCTTCTTTAAGCCCAGGTGAACTTTCCAGTGATGATGTATAATAATTCATTCTCCGAAGAAGATTTAACCTGGTAATTATCAGCAGTGCCGAGAAAATCATATCGTCAGATTTGGACGAGTGCGGATCTAGTCATGCTAAAAACAACCATGCATACATACGACTCTCCCGTCTGAAGATTTCATTTACCAAGAGACAACGTTCACCCCCAAGGGGCAAACGGTTGCATTCAATTTGTTGAAGGGCCCCGGTGAACCTTTCCGATCTTGCTGAATTTTCATCTTCCCAAGAAGGGTTTACCTGGGCTCTTTAGAAACGAGTGTACTGCAAATTCCTTCACCGATAAAATTATACAATAACACATGATCAGATCATTTCCCAAATTTTCTATTTTGGATGCAAGTACTACTCGTGGGCCCAGTTCCAAATAGCTCCATAATATCATTTCTTTCAAAAGATCATTACTCGCTCCCATTCCCGCAATTCTTTACTTTATAGGATTTCTTAACAACTATCAAACATCAAACTCTTTCACTATTATTAAATTATTCTCCCCACTATTTAGGTTAAAAAGCTTTATTGAAAACATTCATACATTTATTTCCCAAACATTACTATTTTCTTTGAACGTATTGTTATAATTTAAATTTCTTTCATCAATAGGGTTTAAAATCATTTTTTTTAACAATGTATTCTTTATAATTATTAGGTTCGATCAAGTAAAATTTTTTTCTTTTACTAATGTTAATATTAATGATTTATTTCAATATATCATTTTCCTCCGATTATTATATTGAAATATTGAGGATTCTATCAATGTATTAATATTTTTTCTTTTTACTAATGTATCTTGTTAATTTTTAATGATTTATTCAAATATCATTATCCTCTCGATGTATTCTATTTCTTTCAAAGTACTTTATAAAACATATTAATAATAATCTTTCAACTATGTTTTTTAATTATTTTAAATAAATGATTAGATTTAAAATTATATCAGATTTGGTATTGCTCTCGTGTTGATTTTTATATTTTGTCGAATAGTGCTTTAGCATTTCCCGTGACGCTTCTTTGAAAGCCAGGTGAACCTTTCCCAGTGATGCAATAGTAAGCCATCCTCAGAAGAAAGGTCTAACCTGGGCTGAAAACTATACTCATTTACTTCTGCTACACGATTTCCCTCGAAGCTTCTTTAAAGCCAGGTGAACCTTCCCAGTGATGATGTAATAAATTCATTTCCGAAGAAAGATCAACCTGGCTAATTATCAGCTGCCGAGATGAAATCATATCGTCAGATTTGGCGAGTGCTGGATCTAGTCATGTAAAATCAACCATGCACTACATACGCACTCTCCCGTCTGAGATACATTTACCAAGAGACAAAGGTTCACAAGGAGACAACGGTTGCATTCATATTTGTTGAAGCCCAGGTGAACCTTTCCCAGTGATGCTGTGAATTTTTCATCTTCCCAAGAAGGGTTCACCTGGGCTCATTTAGAGCGAGTGTACTGCCAATATTCCTTCACCGATAACATTTATACAATATCACATGATCAGATCATTCACAATCTCTATTCGGATTGACAATTATCTACTCGTGTCCCCAGTTCCCACATATGTTCCATAATATCATTTCTTTAAAAAATGATCTATCTACTCGCGTCCCCAGTTCCGCATTTCTTACTTTAATAGGATTTCTTCACAAACTATCAAACATCATCTCTTTCACATATTAATATTATTTCTCCAAATTCAGGTTTAATAAAGCTTTATTGAAATACATTCATATCATTATTTCAATCTATTACTATTTCTTTGAAACGTATTGTTTATAATAATTTCTTTCTATCAATAGTGTTAATATCATTTCTTTCTACCAATGATTCTTGATAATATTTAAGGTATTCGATCAATGTATAATATTATTCTTTCTACTAATGTTAATTATTAATGATTATTTCAATATATCATTATCCTCTCGATGTATTACTATTTCTTTCAACGTACTGTTTATAATCAATTATTAATAATAATTCTTTCAACCTAGGTTCTTTTAATTTATTCTAAATAATGATTAGATTGAAATATCATATCAGTTGTTCCCATGACTCTTGTGAATTCAATTCTGTCCATAGAGCTTACATTTCCTGGACGCTTCTTGAAGCAGTGTACGCCAAATCTTATCAGATTAACATTCTCAAGAAAGGTCAAACTGCTGAAATCAATCATTACAATTCTCTACGATTACAAGTTTTAAACCGTGTGAACCTGTCCCAATATGTTACATAATTCATTTCTTCAACAATGATCTAACTGGCTAATTTAGCGTCCATGCATATTGTCGTACTTTAGATGGGATTCTTCATCTAAAATCAACCATCTCATTCACTTCCATTATATTAATTTACAAGAACTATCAGGTTCATTACAATTTATTGAACCATGACTTCCCAGTATCATATTATCTTCCAAATTCACCCCAATTTGACATTACTGCAATATTCCGTTATATAATCTTTATATCAATATCACATATCATTTCTTCACAATTCGTATTTCATTGAATATTCTAATGGTCATTCATATATGCTTTTAATATATTTCTTTCTACAATGTTATTATCTCCAATGATTCTTATTAAGGATTAAATATCAATTATCCTTATGATTTATATTTCGATCCATATTAGGTTTACTAGCTTTATGAATAATTATATATTTATTTCATTTCTACTAATTTTTTAAAGTTATTGATTTAATAATTTCATTTCTCTCGATGTTTAATATCATTCTTTTCAAGTTATCTGATTTATAGATTCATCAATATTAATAATATTTCTTTCAACTATGTTATTTTAAAATTATCCAAATACATATCTCTGATTGTAATATTATATCGAGATTTAAGTTATTTTCTTCTACAAGTTTCGTTAAATAATGATTAATCTTGAAATTACTCTCGTTTACATTTCTTTACGTACTGTATATCATTATGAACATAACTTTCCCAGTGATCTTTAATTATTAAACATTCCTAGAGAAAGGTCATATCATTTGGTTTGCCCTGAAAATATCTCATTTCGAATGCTGCTTACACGATTTCCCTGACGCTTCTTTAAGCCAGGTGAACCTTTCCCAGTGATGAATTATAAAGTCATCCTGAAAGAAAGTCAACCTGGGCTGAAATTACTCTACTGCACAGTTCCTGAAGATTTAGAAAGACTCCAGTGATGTTTAAAGATTTCGAAGAAAGATCCTGGCTAATTCTAGTCATGCATAAATCAACTCAGATGACAGTCTATATGCATGCAATCTATCCAGTCTAATAGCATTCAGTAGAACATTTACTTCAAAGGACAACGGTTCACAATTTGTTGAAACCCGGTTGACTATTGTTGATGCCAGTGAATTTTATTCCCAGATTTGAAGTTTTTACTTAAGGGTTTGCTCATTTAGAGCGAGTGTACTGCCAATATTCCTTCACCGTAACATTTATACAATAATCACATGACAGATCATTCACAATTCTCTATTCGGATTGACAATTATCTACTCGGTCCCCAGTCCACATATGCTTTCCATAATATCATTTCTTTCAACAATGATCTATCTACTCGCGTCCCAGTTCCGCATTTCTTTACTTAATAGGATTTATCACAACTATCAAACATCATCTCTTTCACTATATAATATTATTTCCTCCACTATTCAGGTTTAAAAAGCTCTATTGAAATACATTCATATCATTTATTTCAATCTATACTATTCTTTGAAAGCATTGTTTATAATAATTTCTTTCTATCAATAGTGTTAATATCATTTCTTTCTACCAATGTATTCTTGATAATTATTAAGGTATTCGATCAAGTATTAATATTATTCTTTTCTACTAATGTTAATTATTAATGATTATTTCAATATATCATTATCCTCTCGATGTATTACATTTCTTTCAACGTACTGTTATAAATCAATTATTAATAATAATTCTTTCAACAGTAGTTCTTTTAATTCTATTCTAAATAATGATTAGATTGAATATATTCAGATTTGGTATTTGCTTCGTGTGATATATCATATTTCTTGTCGAATAGCTGCTTTAGCATTTCCGTGACGCTTCTTTGAAGCCCAGGTGAAACCTTCCCAGTGATGCAATTAGTAAAGCCATCCTCAGAAGAAAGGTCAACTGGGCTGAAAACTATACTCATTTACTTCATGCTACACGATTTCCTCGAAGCTTCTTTAAAGCCAGGTAACTTTCCAGTGATGATGTAATAAATTCATTCTACGAAGAAAGATCAACATCTGGGATAATTAAAATCGCAGAGCCGAGATGAAATCATATCGTCAGATTTGGACGAGTGTGGATACTAGTCATGCTAAAAATCAACCATGCACTACATACGCACTACTCCCAGTCTGAGATTACATTTCAAGATACAAGGTTAAGACAACAGTTGATTCATATTTGTTGAAGCCAGGTGAACCTTTCCCAGTGATGGTGAATTTTTCATCTTCCAAGAAGGGTTCACCTGGGCTCATTTAGAGCGAGTGTACTGCCAATATTCCTTCACCGATAACATTATACAATAATCAAATGATCAGATCATTCACAATTCTCCTATCGGATTGACAATTATCTACTGTGTCCCAGTTCCCACATATGCTTTCCATAATATATTCTTTAACAATGAATCTATCTATCGCGTCCCCAGTTCCCCAAAATTTTTTCTTTAATAGGATTTATTCAAAACTATCAAAACATCATTCTCTTGTCACTATTATTAAATATTTTCCACTATTCAGGTTTAATAAAGCTTTTAAATACATTCCATATTTCATTTATTTCAATCTATTACTATTTCTTTGCGTATGTTTATATATTTTCTTTCTATCAATAGTGTTAAATATCATCTTTTACCAATGACTTCGTAAATTATTAAGGTATTCGATCAAGTATTCAAATATTATTTCTTTCTAATGTTAATTTTAATGATTATTTCAAATATAATCATTTCCTCCGATGTTATTACTATTTGAATAATTATGAGGTATTCTATCAATGTATTAAATATTATTTTTCTACTAATGTATCTTGTTAATTATTAATGATTTAATCAATTATCATATATCTCTTCGTGTATTACTATTTCTTTCAAGTACTGTTATAATCAATATTAATAATAATTCTTAAACCCTAGTGCTTCTTTAATTTATTCAAAAATAATGTTAGATTGATATACAATATCAGAGATTATTTTTGGATCTCGTGGTTGATATATCATATTTCTTGTCGAATAGTGCTTAGCTTTCCCGTGACTGTCTTGAAGCCAGTGAACTTTCCCATGATGCAATTAGAAGCCATCCTCAGAAGAAATGGTCAACCTGGCTAAAAAAAAACATACTCATTACTTCTGCTAAAATTTCCCTCGAAGCTTCTTTAAGCCCAGGTGAACTTTCCAGTGATTTAAAATTCATTCTGAAGAAAGATCAACATGGGCTAATTATAGCAGTTGCCGAGATGAAATATCGTCAGATATTGACGAGTGCTGGATCTAGTCATGCTAAAATAACCATGCATAATCGCATCTCCCAATGACATTAGACATACGTTTACCAAGAGACAAACGGTTGCATTCATATTGTTGAAGCCCAGGTGAACCTTCCCAGTGATGCTGTGAATTTTTCATCTTCCAAGAAGGTTTTCACCTGGTCATTTAGACGAGTGTTCTCCAATATTCTTTTCTCACCGTTAACATTATACAATAATTTCCCCAATGATTCCATCATTCACATTTTCTCTATCGGATTGCATTATCTACTCGTGTCCCAGTCCCTATGCTTTCCATAATATCATTCCTTTCAAACATGATCTATCTATCGCGTCCCAGTTCCGCATTTCTTACTTTAATAGGATTTCTTACAACTATCAAACATGATCTTTCATGATATTAATATTATTTTCTCCAGTATTCGGGTATTTAGAAAGGCTTATGAAATACATTCATATCATTTATTCAATCTATTACTATTTCTTGAACGTATGTTTATAATAATTTCTTTCTATCAATATAGTGTTAATCTATTCTTTACCAATGTATTCTGATAATTTTAAGGTATTCGATCAATGTATAATATGATTTCTTTTACTAATGTTAATATAATGATTATTTCAATATATCATTACATCTCTCGATGTATTATATTTGATAATTATTGAGGTATCAGCAATGTCATTAATATTATTTCTTTACTAATGTATTCTTGTAATTATTAATGATTTAATTAATAACATATCCTCTCGATGTATACTATTTCTTCAACGTTATGTTTATAATCAATATTAATAATAATTCTTTCAACTAGTGTCTTTTAATTTATTCTAAAAATGATTAGATTAATATCATTCAGTTCTGATTGCTCTGGTGTATAATATTTCTTGTCCGAATGGCTGGTTTTAGATTCGGTGACCTTTAAGCCAAGTAACCTTTCCTCTGATGCAATTATAACATACTCCAAAAAAGGTCAATCTAAACAATCTCATTTACTTTGTACAATTTTCTCGGTCTTAACCAGTCCTTTCCAGTATGTTTTTATAATATATTCTCAAGAAAGATCAACCTCATTATCGCGTCCGAGATGAAACATTTCTTTGGGCGAGTTATAGTTATGCTTCAAACCATGCAAATACATACGCCTTCCAGTTGAATAATTACAGAGAAGGTTTTCCCACAGCAGGTTTGCATTCAATTTTTGAACCAGGTGAACCTTCCAGTGATCTGTGATTTATCTTCCCAAGAAGGTTCACCTGGGATTTAGAACGATTATGCAATATTTCCTTCGATACATTTTAAATAACCATTCAGTTATTACATTCTATTCTTGAAATTATTAATGGTATCACAATGCTCATAAATATTTCTTTCAACTGATTATCTATTACAGATTCCCGCATTTCTTATCTTTAAAAGGGATTTCTTAAAAATTAATAATTTCTTTCCCCAAATTAATATTATTTTCCTACTATGCAGTTTAGAAATTTATTAAAATACATTCATAATCTTATTTCAATCTATTACTATTTCTTTAAGTATTGTTTATAATAATTGTTTCTATCAATATTTTAATAATTCTTCAACCAAGTATTCTTATAATTTTTTAAGTATTCGACAATGTAGAATATTATTCTTTACTAATTTGGTTATTGTATTAAGTTTTTTCAATAAAATCATTTCTTTCGAATTATTTGTAATTATTAGTATTCACAGTATTTAAAATTTTCTTTCTATAAGTATTTGATTTAAAATTTTTAATGATTTAATTTAATATATCTTATCCTCAGATGTATTATATTCTTTCAAGTCTGTTTAATAATTATTAATAATAATTCTTCTTCAATTTTGTTCTTAACTTATTCTAAAATAATAAGTTGAATACATATCAGATTGTATTTGCTTCGTGTTGATATATTTATATTTCTTGTCGAATAGATCTTTAGCATTTCCGTGGGACGCTTCTTGAAGCCCAGGTGAAACCTTTCCGTGATGAATTAGTAAGCCATCCTCAGAAGAAAGGTCACTGGCTGAAAACTATACTCATTTACTTTGCTAACGATTCCCCCGAGTTCTTAAATAACTTTCCCAGTGATGAGTAATAAATCATTCTCCGAAGAAAGATCAACGGGTTGCATCAAAATCATGTCAGATTTTACGAGGTGGATGTTGCAAACAACAGATCATAATTAGTTAGATCTTCCAAGAGACACCGGGCATTAATTTTAGCCATACCTTCCAGTATTTAATTTCACTTCCCAAAAATTCCCTTCATTGAGCATTATCTATCTCCCGAAAATTTTCAAATACTTGTTCTTTCTACATGACATACTACTCGGTCCCGTCCCGCCAAATTTCTTTAAATTTATTAGGTTTTCTTCAAACAACTATCAAACTCATTTTTCACTATATAATATTCGCATATTCAGGTTTAAAAGCTTATTGAAATAATTAATCATTTATTTCAATCATACTATTCTTGAAACGTATTGTTTTAATAATTCTTTCTATCAATAGTGTAATATCTTCTTTCTACCAATGTATTTTGAAATTATTAAGGTATTCGATCAATGATAATATTTTCTTTCTACTAAGTAATATTAGTTATTCAAACTTCTCCGATGTATACTATTGAAATATGAGGTATTCATCAATGTATTAAATTATTCTTCTATAATGATTTTTAAGTATATGATTTAATTCAAATTATTATCTCGATGTATTATATTCTTTTAACGTACGTTTATCAATATTATAATAAATTTTTCAACCATGTCTTTTAAATTTTCTAAATAAGATTAGATTAAAATCAAATCAGATTGGATTTCTCTCGTGTGAATCATATTTCTGTCGAATAGCTCTTAGATTCCGTGACGCTTCTTGAAGCCCAGGAACCTTCCAGTGATGCAATAGTAAGCCCCTCAGAAAAAAGTAACCGGGCTGAAAACTTATCATTATTGCTACCGATTTCCCTTTCCGGAACCCCTTTTTTTTTAAAAAAGGGCCAGGTGAAAACCCCCCCCCCCCCCCCCCCCCCCCCCCCCCCCCCCCCCCCCCCCCCCCCCCCCCCCCCCCCCCCCCCCCCCCCCCCCCCCCCCCCCCCCCCCCCCCCCCCCCCCCCCCCCCCCCCCCCCCCCCCCCCCCCCCCCCCCCCCCCCCCCCCCCCCCCCCCCCTTTTTCCCAAAAAAAAAAAGGTGAATTTTGTTTTTAAAAATTTAAAATTTCCATTCTTTTTTTTTTTCCGAAGGGAAAAGGAATTTACCTGGCTTAAATAATTCCGGGAAAATGCCCGGAAAAATGAAAACATTTAAACCCCCCCCCCCCCCTTTTTTTTTTAAAAAGGGCTTCAAAAATTTTTAAATTTTATTTTACATTAAAATTTTTTTCCCAATTATTTAAATTTATTTTTAAAAATTATTTATCTATTCATTTTTATTTTTAAAATTTTTTTAATATAATTTTTTATATTTAATATATTTCTTTATAAATTAAATTTTATTATTAATATTATCATTATTAATATATTTTTATAATTTATTAATAATTATTTCAATATTTTCTTGATATTTTTTTAATTATTGGTTTCTACAAGTTAATATTATTTTTCAAATTAAATTTTAATATTATTTTATTTAATATTTTTACTCCGATGTATTATTTTTAAATTTAAAGTTTATTATTTAAATAATTTTTCTCTAATGTTTTATTAATTTAAAAAATTATTGATTAAAAATTTTTTTTTTTTTAACTTTAATTTAATTCTTTTCAACCCGCTTTTTTTAAAATTTTCCGGGAAATAAACCTCCTGAAGAATTTACCTTTTGAAAATATCTTTAAAATCTTTAAACCCTCCCTTTTTAAGCCTTTGATTTAAAAACCTCCGAAAAAATCAACCGGCCCAAAATAATGATTATTTGCGAAATTTAATAGCGAATCCCTTTCCCCTGAAATTTAAAACAATTTCCAAGAACAGTCTAAAGGAAAACGGTTAATTTGAAAAGGGGAATTTTTTTCCCAAAATTCACCCCATAGGGGGCCAAAATTTTCCCCGAAATTTATCATTTGTAGATTCCCTATTTTACTTACAATTATCATTTAAGGTCAACTTGCCCTTTCATTTTTCAATTATATTTCTCCCAATTCCCATTTATTTAACAATTTTTTTCACATAAATCTCTCTCCCCATTCCTAAATTTTAATATTAATTTTCAACAATTAATAATCATCTCTTTCCCAAACATTTTTAAAATTTTAACATTTTAAATTTTTTAAAATTTTATCATTTTAATCATATTTTCTTCAATATTTTTAAAATTTAAATTATTTCTTCAATTTTTAATTTATTTTTTTTAATGTATTTTTATTTTTTTAAAGTTAAAAATTTTTTTTCTAATAATGATATTATTTTAATTAAGTATTTTAATTTTTATTAAGATTTTTATGTATTATTATTTAATTAATTATTCTCTAATGTATTTTATAATTATTTAATATTATTAATATTTTTTATTTTTTAAATATTTTTTTAATATAAAAATTAAATTAATTTAAATTTTTCTTTTTTGGTTTTTTAAATATTATTTAATAAATTTTTTTGTAACCTTTTTTAATAATTAATGTTATAAATTATCAGAAGATTCCCCGGTAAATCTTAAATTCCATTTTTTACAAATCCTCCTTCAAAAAACCCCCAAAATTTAATGAATTATTCAACAAATCAAACCTGTTTAAATATATCATTCCTCACTATCGGTTTAGAAAGCTTCTTAAAACTCAACATTCTATTTCAATATTCATCTGAAATTTTAGAATTTTGCTTATATTAACTTTACATGTATTCTTTATTAAGGTATCACCAATATACAACTTCACTAGTAATGAAATTATTTCATTTAAATATTTTGCTCGTTAACTTTATTGTGTAATTTTATTTCAAATTCCCCATTAGACGAATTATTAATTTTTCAATCAATATACATATCTCTCATTACATTTTCTTTAAGGATTTTACAATAATCTTTATCTTTCCAACCTTTTATTATTTTTCAAATATTTATATTTAATCCATATCAATATGTATTTCTCCTTGTATTTAATTTTTTCAATATCTTTCTTCCTACATTTAAAGCTTTGTTAACTTTCCAGTATTCAAATATGCCATTTTGAAAAATCAAATCTATTAAAATATATCATTACTTTGTACATTATTCCTTTCAAGCTTTTTAAACCAAGGGAATTTTTCCTATATGTAATAAATTATTCTCGAAAAATTCAACCTGGCTAATTATCAGATCCCAAATTATCATATCTCAATTTAAGTCTATTATCTGTTAAAATAACATGACTTAATTCATTCCATCGAGATATTTTCAAAGACAACGGGTTAAAGCAACGGTTGATTTAATTTTTGAACCAGTGAACCTTTCCAGTGATGCTTGAATTTTAACTTCCCAAAGGGTTTGGGCCCCCTTAAAGCAATGTCTGCAATATCCCTTTACCATAATTTTACAATAATCCCAGTAGGGTCATTTACAACTCAGGATGAAATTTCAGTGTCCGTTAAAAAATTTTCCCTATATCATTCCTCAAACAATGTCTAAAACTCGGTTTCCCGATTTTTATTTAATAGGTTTTTCAACACAAAATCCTTAATATAATACCTCCCATATTCAGTTTAAGAAAAGTTATTGAAAACATTCATATCATTTTTCATAAAACATCTTTGAAAAGTATTTTAAAATTCTTCTATCAAAGTGTTAAACTTTCTTCTACATGTATCTTGATAATTTAGGTATTAACATTTATTAATAATTTTTTTCTATAATGAAATTAAAAATTTTTTAAAAATATCTATCCTCCATTATACTATTGATATTTGATTATTCACAATGTTATTAAAATTTTTTCCTTTTTACAATGTTTCTTAATTATTTTGAAATTCAATAATCATTATCCCCATTAATATTTCTTTCAACTTATGTTTA
>NC_051420.1:17992785-18005285 GCF_015228065.2 Penaeus monodon
CAGAAAAGAACAAATTAGTTAGATTGAAAGAAAATGTGACCTATCTTGTCTGTACCGCGGGAAGCTTCCAAAATGTTTTTATGTTTATTACACATTCGAATTGCAAATACCCATGTTTTAATGGCTCTCATCCCAATATTTTGCTCTTAATATATATGGAATCCAGATATGAGTGTACGTGCGTTCAAAGACAAAGACCCGAAACTGCATTTTTAATGTTTTAACTTAAACTTTCATTTATAACTAAGTTTTAATATTTCCAAGTTAATGCACAGCAATCGTTAAATTGGCATCAATGTAATATATCGATGCTTGTGTTATAGATTAAGTTTTAAACTTACAAAACATTTAATAAACAGAAATTCGAGGAATTGGACGCGCATGACTTCATATATGTAGGCCTATGTTATAAATGGGACATATATAGGTTTATACAAATATATATAACTGCACATTTCTATTTATGTATGTATGTGTGTGTGTGTGTCTGTGTGTGTGTGTGGTGTGTGTGTGTGTGTGGTGTGTGTGGGGTTTTGTGGTGGTGTGTGTGTGTGTGTGTGTGTTTGTGTTTGTGTGTTTGTGTGTTTGTGTGTGTGTTTTTGTGTGTGTGTTTGTGTGTGCGTCTTTGTGTTGTGTGGTGTGTTGTGTGTTTGTTTGTTTGTTTGTGTGTGTGTGTTTGGGGAAAGATTTTGAGTTTATCATCCGCCGGGGGTGGAAATTTCGATATCTCCAGCCTTTATGAAGAATAAAATCAGCATCAATCAAAAAGATAGGTTAGGTGAATTTAAAAATACCGATGAGGAGAGTTATCACGAGTCTGTAATTTCTGGTGATTTATTAATAATGAAATATTGTATATGCTCATACTGGTAGCTCCGAAAAATCTGGATCATAGGTTTCGAGAGCGATTGTGAATATGACAATTGTATGTGACAGTTGACTTTATAATAGTCGGGTGTGACTTTATCTTTCCCGAAAAATAATAAAAGTGGCTTTAAATCGTGATTAAGCCAGCATTAGGCGTACCAAATGGGCGCGCGGGATGCATCAGACGTACCAGCAAATCCCGCAAAAGTCACAAGAGGCAATTTAATAATATGTTTTCAAAATGCGTGGCTCCCCATACCCTTCCCTGGGGACTGAATTGCGAGGCCTGCACCAGCGTTTTAAAAATACGGCCCCAGGGTCCCATTTTTGGGTTCGTGGCTCTGTTCAGCCTCCCTGCGATCCTACGTTATGTCCTGCAGGTCCCAACAAGTCCCCCCTACTTTGATGGCGTGGAAAGTCGTCAGGTTAAGAATACGGATTTATTTATTTTCTAAAAAAATATTATAATTAAATATTGTAAATGTGTAAAGTAAAGAAATGCATAGTGTTTTCTCTTTAATTTTTCCCTAACTAATTTCCACTTAGCCTTCTTCCCTTTTTAGCTTGAGGATCTGTAGTTTCTAAATCTAAATCCCCATCAGATCTTTTCTCATCTACCGAAAAATTTTGCCTCGTTTGATTTCCTGCTTTATCATATGAATGTTTGTGATTTACGCAAACTTTATCTTCTTTTCCCTGACTAAAAACACTTGTAAAAAATCCTTAGAAATCCCTTGTGAGCGTAACTTGCGCCTCAATAAACATCATACCATTTAGAGCTTTTACTCAATCCCAACCAAAAATTAAGGTTGTGTGCTTAAAAACTCTGAAAGGCTGTAAAAAAAGGGTAGATTGAATCAGTTAAATTTAAGCTGATCTCCTACCACCTATCTACATCTGGTCCCGCTGCCAGCAGGCGGATGCTCAAACCGAAGGGAAGAAAGTTCTATGATTTTTTTTTCTTCCAAACACGTCCACGCAGACGCTCAGCCTAAACTACCTCTCTTTTCACATTCGCTCACACACATTCAGCATTCAGCACACACCTGTATTTTCCCTTTCCACCCTTCTCTTATGCAATATTCACACGCACATACAATCTTACACGGTTCCCGAACCTCTGCCATTTTCCTGGAATCTTACATCTTTTCACTGCAGACGAACATATCCTAAGTAAAAGCCTATATTGCGGTTGAGCCGAACTCAACCAGACACATTGAAGTCTACTGGGTCTATGTCCCGGTACAATAATAATGTTAATAATAATGATAATGATTTGGGATGCAAAGAACGAGAGAGAAAAAAATGTTATACGGAAGAATGTAAAACACGCGTATCAATGCACTGATCTCCATTTATCTTCGTGAAAAAGAACAATCACTGCACGAGAAAGAGAGCCTCTTCTTGTACCAAAGGGAGTAATCATAAATCGCTTTACACATTGTAAATCGACGTAAGAGTCGCAGTGCGGGATCCTTGTGTTTGTGTCATTATTTAGTTCGTGATATAAAATTGCAATTTGCAACATACAATGATATTCAGTACTGGATTGTTAATAGTAACCTTAACCATGCATTTCGATATTTTTTAACTTAAAATAAATGTTATGGAATTTAATCTCAATGCTCGCAACTAATTTCAATTTCCTTATCTTACTAAGAGCAATAGATTCAAGGTGTTATTGTAATATCCTTGCTTGTCTAGGGCTCTCCATTAACAGAGTTTGTTAACTTCATTGCCTGTCTTTCTGTGTGGGTGTTAATGCCCGTTTACGAGGTTTTATGGCCGCAGTTGGAGTGGAATGAAACCTGAGTAACTATTCCTAGGCTAAACTGTTTTGTATGAGGACACATGATACATATGGAAAAAAAATCGACGTTTTGATAAAAGGAAAAGGCGAATCAAAATTAATTGTAGTTTCATACGCAAAAGAAAATGAGTAAGAGAGAGTGAGAGAAGGTTAAACAGACATTGGGATGGAAGAGAACGAGAAAGTGAATAAGGGATAAAATGAAGAGAGAGAGAGAGAGAGAGAGAGAGAGAGAGAGAGAGAGAGAGAGAGAGAGAGAGAGAGAGAGAGAGAGAGAAGGAGAAGAGAGGAGAGGAGAGAGGGGAGAGAGAGGGGGGGGTGGGTGGCGGGGGCAGGGGGGGAAAAGAGACAGTACTTATAACAATACAGACACAGAACAGAAAATAGGGAGAGTGCTTTCCAACAGATCACGGAAGTTACACCGACTAACCCACATGCATATACTGTATAGGTGTGTAAAGGAATGCACATAAATAGATTTAGATAGACAGACAGATTGCGGATATATGTATAAGATGGAAGATGGATAAATAGAGGAATGGATGGATTAACTGATTAAGACAAATTATAGATAAACACACTAGAACGTGTACTTCAATCATCCTTTGCAACGCCAAAATGAATAGAAAACCCTTTGTTTTTTTTTTGCTATCTCTGTTACCAATAACTATTTTTTTATGCCATTTGAACAAATAAATGTGTTCGCTCACCGATAGGAGCTTTTAAAGCCCTTGAACGTCAGCAAATCTGTCTTTCTTTTATGCATGCCAGGAATCAAACGATATCTGACATTATGTATTCTTTATCTGGATTACTTTGTATTTTTTTTCATTCTCCCAGCTGCAGCCCGAGCGCCAGAACAGTCATTAACAGCGAAACCCTGTTTACAGCATGTAGAGGATATCCCCCCTAGACCATTATAAATAACTAATGTATATCTGCCATATTGTAGAAATTATATATTACATACAATTTACATTTATTTTATCTATCTATCTATCTAATCTATCTATCTATTTATCTATCTATCTATCTATCTATCTATCTACCTACCTATCTATCATCTATCTATCTATTATATTTTTATTTATTTTGTACAGTTGCTTAATTATATTTCAGTACACTTGCTTGGTCCACTTTGTACATCGGGCAACCACTTCGATGTAAACATAGAGTAAATAGTCTTTTATGAATGAGGCCTAAAGCCTAGGTTGTTTTGTAAGAGACACATAAATGACCAAGTGTATTAGTATCTAGTTTTGGAAACTACGTATGCCATTTCATTTTTGTTTCCTTCAAATAAGTGTAACAAAACATGTAGTATTCTTTATCAATGACTTTTCAAATGCGACTTCCTGGAAATGTCAGTTTACCTATGAGGTGAGGCGGCAATTTCACGTTCTTTCAAAATAGTAAGTAACAATAATAGCTGCATATTTCTTGAAAATTCAAAATACTTCATGCTTTAAAAATCTATAAACGGCAGCTGTATCAAATATTTTTTTTTTCAAATTCGCTGATACTTTTCTAAATGGTTTTCGTAGCTGCACCATCTAGCAACGGCTAATCGAACTAATGGAGTGACTTTTTTTCCCTGAACAAAATACTAAAACAGTGTTTCAATAAGGAAAAAGCATGCTACATTATATTTTCATTATAGAACATCAGCTAAACGCAAAACCGCAGTAGGGCTACAATGAATAAGTAGAAATTTTCAGTGTGTGTGTGTGTGTGTGTGTGTGTGTGTGTGTGTGTGTGTGTGTGTGTGTGTGTGCGTGTGCGTGTCGTTATGTGTGTGTGGGGTGTTGTTTTGTGGTTGTATTGTGTGGTGTGTGTGTGGTGTGTGTGTGTGTGTTGTGTGCGTGTGTGTGCGTGCGTGCGCGCGTGCGTGCGTGCGTGAGTGCGTGCGTATGTGTGTGTGTGTGTGTGTGTGTGTGCAATGTTTATAGATATACGAAGTCAATATTTGGTGATGAGTATGTATAAATCCAAAACCTTACTCCCAATGCATGTGCTGTGTTATACCGACATCTTGAAAGAAAAAAATTGGTCATTCTGATAAAATAGGAATTTAATCTTTCTCTCTGCTTTTATCTGACACGAATGCAATTGATATTTCCCTTGTATTTGTCAGTGCATGTCCAGGCTTTGATACATAATTTGAATGTTTACGCTAGATATACTTATTTTCCGTTGTGTGAAAAGTCATTTAAACGCTTGTTCGTTCACCTGGAAATTGACTAAGTTGAAGATAGGGGAAACCCACCCAAGAAAAAAAAAAGAAAGAAAGGAAAAGAGAGAAAAAACGAAATCGTATTTTTGAACTCCAATGATAATGAATATTTATAAATACCTGAATATTCATTTCGCGGCAAATCCTAATATATGCTACACAAGAAAGAAAATATATCCGATGGTATATGACGTCATAATGACATATGAGAAATTCGAGATGAAAAGAGGCTGCCAAGCTGACACCTTTTTTTTCAAGATGGCGCAAGTCAATCTGAAATTACAAATAGAGGCTGCCCATGAGATAGGGGAACAAGATATTTTCTCTCACAGTGAATACCGGTATGGCCCCACTCGAGGATAAGCGAATAAGTTGGGAGGAGAGGCACCCTGACGACCGCCCTCGTTCCGGATGCCCTTCTGCAATGAATCTCACATTCATATAAAGACCTACTAACCTCCCGCTAACAAGCCTCATACGTGAAGAAATACGACCACAGCAGATTGTGATTATCACAGAACGTTATCAAAAAGAGGCTGAACAAACGCCATTAGCCATCGCTCTGTTCGCCAAGCAAGTAGTGGGGAGCGCCGGGAAGCCCCACGGCTGAATGGATTAACAGGTGTAAATATCAATGTCCTTTATTATTTTTTTCAATTGTTCATAGACTTAGTTGATAAATGTTTGATAAAGATGTATATTTATAGATGAGAGTGCCCTATCAGTCATATTTTATGTTCCGATACTGTATCATTATTTACTTTCGCCTATTTGACAAAAGACATCCTATGAAAACGCGAGGGTGGCCACGTGACCTCTGATAATAAGTGGGGGTGGATTTTATGCATGGTGTTGGTGACTCACCGAAAAAAGAAGGGTATGAATTCATTTAGACAATATATTTTTGAAATTTGCAGAGTATAATAGGTTGCCGCTTCCCTCAGCTACGATGCATCCTTTGGCCCTCCCATTATAACCAATTCGTTCGATGGACAACTGCCCAGTAACACGGTCAAAGGGCAATTACGAAGTTTTTCGTTGACCCAAACCACATTGCGCGGCCAAAGCAAGGCATGTGACTCAACCTGATGGCAAAAATGTTTTTGGCGACTACTGTCAATATTTGGGAGACAACAGGTAAAAGGACCTCCCAATAACAAATTCGATGCTAAAAGGGAAAGAAAGTGTTATCGGAGGAAACCCGGGACCTCACTTAACCACGTCATCTCTACCTGGTATTAGACAAGGTTTTTTGAATACAACAGATTGGGTTCTTAGGTTGTAAGAATGGACTGCCGACCCGTACTTGTTTTTTTCTTTATCCAAGTTATTAGCCGTTTTTATTTTTTTTTTTTTTTTTTTTTTTTTTTTGTTCTTACAAAGAAACCGTTAGTAAAATTTGCTTAAAACTTAATAAACAGCCTACCTATATTTAACATAGCAGTGTATATATTTTATATATTATCTTCTTATCTGGACAATCTACCGATGTTTGAATATTTTGCATGGTAATATAATTTAACTAGAAACCATATTCTAAAAATATGTTTAACACTTCAGTTTCCTCAGCATGCTGCACATGAGACATCATTGTAACCCTACTACGTTTGCTTTTCAGTTGTTCTGAAATAATAACGTTCAATTTCGGTTTTATTGAAATCAAGTGTTTGGATCTGACGAAAGAAAACAGTAATTTTTAAATCAATTAAAAGCATCGAAGATAAGATCTGAACTTTTATTTTGTGAATAACACGTATGCTGCCATTTTCATCTTCTCATAGCAATATACTGTAAACGGATGTGCATTGGCAAACAAGAGTAAATGGAAGACTGAAAAAAATAACAAATTAAACTTGATCTAAGGAACTCGATGTGACTGTTCGTTTTCATCAGAGGATTTTTTTCAAGGTATTATATTTCGTACATCAGTATTGGGAGTACGTTTCTTCAGACCTTTTGATATTCACACCCTCTTTGGAACCACCCATCTAGTTCGTTACTCATCACTAGTATTGAATTAGTATTCCATTAGTCGTCCTGCCGTCCCTCTCTGGTAACACACCCACACGCACACAACGACATCACACACCAGCCCGACACACTCTCACCACATCGCACCACACCTGACACACGCCATCAAAAACACAACATCACACACACACACACCACAACACAGACACAAACGTCACCACTGACACACACCCGCTACACCACATCACACACACATTGATAAGCGCGTAGTATATAGGTTCCTTGTAACCCTGCTGCTGTTTTGCGTCCAAATTTTTTTCTATAATGAAGGAATATATTAGCATTTTTTCTGTTATAGTATTCATCAGCGGTGTTTGTAACATAAAGAACAGAGAGAGAGGAGAGATGAGAGAAGAGGAGAGAGGGGTAGTATGGAGAGAGATAGAGGAGATAGAGAGAGAGAAGAGGAGGAGCGAGAAAGAGAGAGAAACAGTCACTTCATTAGTTCGATTAGCCGCTACATGGCCCACGAGAAGGATTTACGAAGGTATCAACGAGTTTGTAGATTTTTATTGGATTTTTAGCTGTAACAGCGAGAGATTTTTTAAAGAATGGAGACGTTTTCTTGTTATCAATATATGCAACTAACTTTGACATTGCTTTGTGTTTGAAAGAAGAGGTTCTTACAGCCTTCAACTCACTACGCGTTTGCTACAGTGCGATAAACAGACATTCCAGGACAACCGCATTTTAGAAAAATATCCACTACAAGGTCATTGTATATGATACGTATATATTATTATATATATAATATATATAGTATATATTTATATATATATCTATTATATATATATATATACACCACACACATGGTATATATATATTGCGCGCGGCGCATATATATACACTAAAGTCTAGTACGTTTATTAGGTGTTAGATCACTAATCTGATATATATACAGATACATTATATGCGTGTATGGTATATAATCATGCCTATACACATATTAAAGGTATACATATAATTATTATATAGATATAGCTATATATATTATATTATATATATTCTATATATATATATAAATATATACATGTATAAATATATAAACATATACACACATACATGTGTGTATATGCACACAGCCCACACACACACAACACACACACACACCACCCACACAACGACCATACATACACACCCACACAAAAAAAAAATACACACGAACACACACACACAATATATACGTATATTATGTATAATTATTATTATATGATGATATATCTATATTTATATATATATATGTATATATATATATATAATGGTTGAGCTGCTACGATGATGTCTGTCGGCCCCCATGTCTCGGGAGCTGCTCCCATCAGCGAGAATAGCCTCCTTCTACGGGACTTTGCTAGTCCCTAGAAAATGAGGATCCTCTGGCTCCTGGTACGAGCGCTCCAATCCGCGATCCGCTGACTTGGGTACAGCGCTACTGGTAATGTGGCCAGGAGATCGACCACTTTCTTGTCAGACACGCGATGGAGGATCCTCCAGAAACTGCAGGGTTTTACCGGGTGCTGGTTCTGTGGCCCGACCCAGCTGCGTGTGCTACCCTTCGAGGTCCACTTCAAAACTCCTCCGTCCCTCCAGTGGCCACCCTAATGTGTTTTCACGTGGAAGATAAGGGAGGAGGAGTGTGCCCGTGGGTTCGCCATGGCGTCTCCTGACCGATTCACAGAAACAAGCACCTGACGGACCCGCAGTTGCTCTGTGGGAGTCCTTCAGCGCAGTAACACTCGAAGCAGCTTCAGGGTCCTTGGCGTCGCCCAAGAAAAGGCCGAGAAGACCATTCCCTTGTGACATTAAGATGCCACTGAAGCGTGTCGCAGGCTTGGCTGATGGTGAATACACCAAGTTCGTGCGGTCGTTCCATGGGCGTAGGCTCGGACACTGCTGAGAATGATACAAGAACAGTCTAATCAGAATCCTTTGCTGATGAGGTCCAAAGGGCCATTTCTTGGAAATGAACTTCGCCCTGCTGCCTACCAAGCCCTGAGAAAACTGAACCCTAGCCCTCCTACACAATGACTGCAGTCCGATCAGCGGGATGACTGATCAGCTCAGATATGTGTGGGGTTCGTGAACGTTGGCTGAGTATGTTTGAACAGTTTGTACCGGTGGACCTCCAACAGTTTAGCTTGCTGCAAGCAAAAAATAAAACGATGTCGCAGTGCCTGTGCCGGACCACACTCCCCCCAGCGCGAGGACCTCCTCACTACCCTAACAGAGGTTATGCTGGCGATTTTACCAAGCTGAAGAGTGGGAAAACTGCAGGCATAGGGTGTTATCCCTGCTGAACTGCTAAGCTGTGGGGTGAACGATGGCTCGGGGCCTGCATACAGTCGTGCACTGGCCATTTGGCAGTCTGGTCCATTCCCCCTGACCTTCTGGAGGGGCCGTGGTCCATCCCCTCTCTGGAAGTGAAAAGGGATCGATGGGACTGTAGCAATACCGTGGCTTACACTGCTCAGCATACAAGACAGGGTTCTTCGCCCACATATCTTCATTCTGAAACGGATCCACAACCACTACTGATTCACCAGATACCGGAGGCAGTCTGGATTTCTCGCTGCAAGGTCCACGATGACCGATACTCGCGCTTCGAGTAATTGTGGGAACGCCGTCGTGAGTTTTTGGTCGTGGGTTGCTTGCAGCCTACACTCACCTCAAGAAGGCGTTTGACTCGGTGGCTCGGGAATCGCTATGGGAGAGCCCGAGGCTCAGGGGCATTCCGACACGATTATTGGCCTGAAGCAAGCCTTAACTGGTACTGAAAGTGCTGTAAGTGGTGTGGGGGTATTGTCCGAACTTTCTTCCCTGTTAATTCAGGGTGAGGCAAGGCTGTGTCCTTGCACCACACTTTTCAACACGTTGTATGGACGGGATATGGCAGAAGCGACTAGCCAAGTCATGCGGAGGCAACACTAAGGTATAGTTAAGGTCTCGGACTGTTGGACTTTTCCCGACGATGTTGCCATCCTATCTGGTCCTTGGAGTTCACTTTGTGGCGGCTCTTGATGCATTTAGCAGAGGCGAAGCCCCTCAGGCCTAGAGGTCTCCTGGACCAGACAAGTATTCCAGTACTTTGGGGGCCTGTTAGGGTAAACCGTTCAGGTCGATCCATGCTTGCGGCGAGACGTTGAAGTCACAGAAAGTTTTCATACGTTGGTTAGCGTAGTCCAATCTCTGGGTGTCAGACCAGGAAGTCAGTAGACTTATTGGTCTGGCAACAGGAGCCATTAACTCGATTCATACACAGAGCGTTTGAGATGTCGTACCTATGCAGAAGACCAAGTCTGCGTGTCTTCAAGGCCTGATCTCCATTTTTGCTCTATGGAAGCAAAACCTGGACGCTATCCAGTGCCTTGGAGTCTCGCCCTTGATGCCTTATTGTAAACAATTCCCTTCGCCGGATCATGGGGTTCGTTGGCATGACCAACGTGTACACCAGCGGTTACACCGTAGACTGGCATGTTACCTGTTCTTGCTAATCCGGGATCGCCAACTCAGCTATATGGCCACCTAGCTCGCCTCCCTATGGACGACCTGCCATCAGGTTTGTCTCTCTGCGAGACAACCATGGGTGGAGGAGACCTGTTGTGACGTCCTAGGATATCATGCTTGGCAGCTCGACGAGACCTGTTGCGAGGGATTCGAGATTGGATACCCCGTGTGCCTGCCTGGAGACTCGCCTCGAGGGATCCTCCGTGGCTGGAAGCGAAGGGTGTTCGGTCATGCGCCCCCCGTCGGCGTATAGCCCCTTGATGATGATGATGAATATATATTATATCGTAGCGGGGCGCAGGACCGCAGCAGACTTCAATTTTCTGGTTGAGTTCGGGCCTAATACGAAAATTAGTTTTTTTTTTCAGGAAAAGATTCCTCTCTCTTTTGCATTTGGAACAGATGTTAAGGTTCCAGGCCAAACGGTACGCCTGTCATCACCCGTTAATAGGCTCGGGAACAGTGTATGTTGTGTGTGGGGGTGGCCTTATGCACTAATTCTCGGGCAAATCGTATCTAGTCACTGGCAATGAATAGAATTCATACTGGGGCCTCCAGTGGAATTTAACGTTTTTCCGCAGAAGATTATTGAGGTATTTTTTTTCCCAGAGGAAAAGACACCGGACACCCATGCCTGACTTTTGGATAATTCACCAATACCTATCCTAATTCCGCGAGATTTCTTGGTCTACTCCTTGATCGTATTTTTTATAGCTGAAAGACCAAATTAAGTAAATTAAGAATAAATGTCAATTTACTGAACTGCATTGCTTGAAATAGATAGGGAGCTAATAGAGCGTCTTTTGGCTAATGTGATATATCAAGCCCTAATAGATCAAAAGAAGATTTGGTCGTGTATGGGTTCGGCATCGTAACTCAATTTGAGAGGCTTCGTGTGCAGCATGCATGTGTGCGAATTGGCTTCAACCCTGATTGTTACCTCGGATCGAGCGTCTTGAAGGTTGAGTCAGTAGTACCTCCCCTCCGATATCAGACGCGGCCAGTAGGTGCTTAATTTATGCCGCAAAGAGGTGGCCTCGAGACGAGCCTCCTACGGAAATGGTGGCATTAGGCTTTTTCTACGTGAATCCACGATCTCGTCGAGAAGTGCGACTCTATCATCGATAAACCCGGTTCAATCATATATGAATCATGAAACCCCCCCAAATTTACCGTTCATGGCAGTCTGGCTTCCATCAGCTACGCCATGGAGCGATTGATGGAGGATGTCAAGTGGTTCATGAGAGATCCTTATTGAACACCTCCTATAATTTTTTCATACAGACACCGACGGTTTCAAACAGATGTGAATTGAGGTTCATACTGCCGAATCATATTCGATCTTTCTTGTTGAAACCTTTTTACTATCGATAAGCTTTAGACTTTGCACTATCGAATGACCCACGGGTAGAAACATTTTTCTTCAGATTCACTAAGTTCACATTAAAGCCATCAAGTCATTTGATACCAGCAAAAATGCAACTACGGGTAATATCTTTGTAAGCTACAATGGCACTTGATTGCTGTTAATGAAGAGACCAGGGATATTTCAAATCTTTCAAGCTAATATGGTACCAGCCCACTCCGGTTTTTCATGGCTAGTGAACAGGGGCTACAAATTAGCCGGTCAACTGTGATCTGGACCTTACAGTTCGTACAGGATTTTCAGGTGCTTTTGTCTCTTATAAAACAAAAACATATCAATTGAGTGGTCAACTTAGATATACACCGCAAACCCAAAACAGTATAACTAGCAACGTGGGACACATTACACACAGGAAAGACAGAAGAGAGAGGTGATACTAAGCCGCCCGTAGACTCCAACGCCACTAGATTAACACCCCTCACTCCATCATTGATGAAAAAAAATCTTCCAACAATGTCCTTTACTGCACAAATTACCTTACAATAGTTCATTTTCTTAATAACCTTCATACAGCAACAGTAGACCAACCATGAAAAAAAAATTACTTTAGTACAAAAACTTAACCATTCACAACAATAAATCTTATATTAGATAATGAATAACACAATCAATATTAGCTGTTCCTAGGGTGA
>NC_051420.1:18010285-18015285 GCF_015228065.2 Penaeus monodon
ATATCTATATTATGCATATACATATTCTATATATACCAGATAATATTAATATCGATATATATCTTAGTATATATATTATAATATATATATATATTATATATTATATGTATATCTATATTATATATTTTGATTAATATTATATATATATAATATCTATATATATAATCTATAATATATTCATGTATGTATGTTATGTATATAACACACACACACACACACACACACACACCGCCTATATATTATATATTATATAATATATATATATATATATATCTATTAATATATATATATATTAACTATTTAACATATATATGCCTGTATATATATATGTATATTAATATATTATATATACTATATATATATATCTATATATATATATCTATAAATATAGATATATATATATGTCTGTGTGTGTGTGTGTGTGTTGTGTGTGTGTGTGTGTGTGTGTGTATGTGTGTGTGTGTGGTGTGGTGTGTATGTATGTATGATTATTGATGTATTTATGTTACTCTCTTACTACTATATATAATATACTTATCTCTAATCTATATATATATATATATATATACTATTATATCTTACTAATATTATAACATATCTATGCACCACACACATCTATTATTTTCTATATATATAAATATATATATATATATATATTATATATTATATATATATATATATATATTATCATATGTATGTAATGTATCACACAAACCATCACACACACACACACCACAAACACCACACACACACACACACACACAGACACACACACACACACACACACACACACACCACCACACACCACATATATATATATTATATATGAATATATATATATATATATATATATATATATATATATTTTTTTTTTTTTTTTTTTTTTTTTTTTTTTTAATTTCTTTTTCTTACGGTAGGTTCAGTTTGAGCGGCCGTGGTCACGCATGATACTTCTTGTAGTTTTTCCATGTTGTGATGATCTTGGGGGAGTACTTCGTAGGTCCCCAGTTCCTTTCCACGATATATATATATATATATATACTATATATATAGTATATATATATCTATATATTATATATATACTATATCTATGTAGCACCAACCACACCCACTACACACACACACACCCACACACACACACCACACACACACTCACACTCACAACAAAAAAAACAAAAAAACACACACACCAAACACACACAAACACCACACACACACACACACACACATACACACATCCACACACACGCACCATATAGAAATATAAATATATCTATATGTATACTATAACATATATATACTTATATATAATACTATATATATATATATCATATATATATATATATATTATATATATATAATATATTATATATATATATTGTCAGTCCAGCCCAAGTCCAGTGCCGTCCAGACCGGGTAAAATAGAGATGGTGACGGGCGATAAACCACCGGGCGGAAGGCACGTCAACCACCGCTCTAAATTGCCAAGAAAATCATGAAATTCTGATCGCCAACGTCCTTGTGTGATAGGGCACTATAAAAAAAAAAAGAAAAAGAGAAAAAGAAGACTCATTCCCATACGAAAGATTTGCATAGATGGCCAAGGCTATCGCCTCTTTGTCCAGTGATATTAGTTTGCCTTTAGTAGAGACTATAGTGTTGCTTGCCTGTGCTCTTTCTTCGTGCTAAAGAACTTTCGTGAAGGTCGTATTCCTAACGTTTGCTTTATTTGCACCTGTGCTTCAGCCTACCACACAATATTCTTGGCCACATATCCTAAGGCCGCTGAGACTGCACTGTCCCCGGCATCCCTTAGGGCTCTTGCCTTGCGTGTTTGCTGACTAAGGAATGTGTCATCGGCGGAGCGCGAAGGGAGCGTCTGGCAATGGCGGCAGGTTTTGCGCTTTGTGGGTATATATATAATATCTATATACTATTATATCTATATAATATATAGTATAATATATATTAATATATATATATATTGTATATATTCTTATACCCACACACACACACCACACACAGGAACCACACACACAACACACACACCACACACATATTATATATATTATTATATATAATATATATATATTATATATATATATATTATATAATATAATATTATATACATACATATTTATATTTATATATATTATATATATACATACTTAATGTATATTTTATATATGTTATAATAATATATTTACATATATATATATTAAATATCTATATATATATATATATATATATTATATATATATATATATATATAGTATATAGATATATATTGTAATGTTTATTTGTGTGTGTGTAAGTGTTTGTGTGTTACACATATAACGATATATGCATGATACCTACATACACACAACACACACACACACACACACACACAACACACCACAGCACACGCACACACACACACCACACACACCCCACACACGTACACCACACACACACACACACACACACACCCACATATATATATATATATATATATATTATATATATATATATATATTATATATTTGTATATCATATATATATTAATCTATATATATATGATATATATATATATATGTATATATATAATAGATAGATAGATAGATAGCTGAGAATTAGAGTGGCAGATATGTTGTCTTATATATATAATATATATATATCTATATATATCTATATATATACTATATATTATAGATCTATGTATATATGTATATATAAATTCATCTATTTTAACTGTATATTTATCCAATGATCATCTTTTACAAATCTTACACGATTGACTGAAGTAGCTGGCCATAGAAATATATTCAAAGTCACACCCAAAGAATTCTCTTTTGTCCTCGTTTCCTCCACGCAGGAGAAATATCTCTACCGTAACTTTTTGCTGAACTGAACCTCTCCGTTAGACTGGAAACAACTTCTCGACGCTACATTATCAGTTTGCCGCAAAAGTTTCTTGAAGGATTGCGGATGCACCCCTCAGCCCCGATTTCCGAACAAACAGAAAGAAAAGTAAAATTGACGTTTCAAATGACAATAGAATATTCCTCCCATCAGAAAATACCAATGTTTCATCTTTTTAGGGAAGTACATCATCGGTACCGGAAACAATTTGAGGAATTATGGTCATGCGAAACAACCAAACTCTTCGTTGCTTGTCGTTTTGAATCAGACACTGCCGACGGAGAAGAATACAAATTTATATGACCTCCAAAAGTGAGAAAAAAAGGAAAAGAAAATGGCCTATATAACCAAATATGCTTCCTAGTGTTGGTGTGGGTGGGGGGTGGGGGTTTAAAATAGGTTTTTGGGAGAAGGGTTTAGGTCCTTCTCTCTCTCCCTCTCTCTCTCTCTCTCTGTCTGTCCTGCCCCCACCCTCTCTCTTTCTCTCTTCTATCCCTCCTCCCTCCCTTCTTCCCTCTCTCTTCTCTCTGCTGTCTGTGGTCTCATCTCGCTCTCTTTCTTGTATTTCCTCTCTTTCTCTCTCTCTTTCTCTCTCTCCCCCCCCCTCTCTCTATGTCCTCTCTCTCATCTATCTCTCTCTCTCCCCCCCTCTCTCTCTCATCTCCCCCCCCCCCCAAAATTTCTTTTTTCCTTTTCTCTCTGCTCTCCCCCCCCCTCTCATCTCGCTCTCTATTTCTTTCTTCCCTCCCCTTCTTCTCTGTCTCTCTCTCTCTCCTCTCCCTCTCTCTCTCAGGAATTCCTCTTGGAAACAGTAAGTCAAAAATCTATTTGAGCAAGGCTTTGGCCTCTGGGGGGGGAGGTTCACAAGTCGTATCCAATAATCCCGGGACAGAGTTACGTTTACAGATCTGGATGGTCATTTTTTTTACTGACGATTCCTTTCGTCACCATAAAAAATCGTGTATCTTTTTTTTTTTTTTTAATGTCAGGGGTAAATATCAGGAAAATTATGTTTAGAATTATCACGCCCTCATTTTTTTACGGGCTTTAACTTTGATTTTCCTCCCATCATTGTCCACCCAGAAGACTTCACAATCTCCCCGTAGGTCTCCTGAATGAGCCCAGCAACCTTCGCCCTCCGAACTGTACTCCGTCGGGATGATCTTCAGAACATCTACGCCACCATCAGCGGCGCTACCAAACAATCGCCCGAAGCAGTTTTTTTTCGATTTCTGTATACCTACCACTGGGTGGTTCAAAGCGCCGAGTCAGTGCTGGTCCAAGCCCAGGATAAAATAGATAGATGCTTACTGCAAAGGTAACACCGGCACTCTCCGTGGGAAAGGAACTGGGACCCTACCACGTACTCACATCCAAAGCATCACAACCTGAACTAAATTTAGTATCATGCTGTGACCACGGCGGCTCAGACATGAACCTACAGTTAAAATAAGATGATACATACTGCAATATATATTTATGTATATATATACACATACATACACACAACATGCAATCTAAACACATCGACCTAATATGGATACTCGCACAAACACACACCCCACCACAAAACACACACACACACACAACCAAAAAAAAAAACACACACAACCACAACCACACACACCCAACACACAGCACACACCGTCCACACACACACACACACACACACACAAACACCACACACACACACACACACCACACACAAGACCATATATATATATACAACGTGTAATCCCGTCGGGATATCTTCAGAACATCTAACGCCAACCCATCAGCGGCGCTACCACAATCGCCCAGCAGTTTTTTTTTCGTTGTGCCCCTATCCCTGGTGGTCAGCAGCCCAAGTCAGTGCTGTCCCAAGCCCGGATAAAATAGAGAGAATTATTACCTACAAATGGTAAACCGCACCTCCGTTGGAAAGGAACTGGGGACCCTAACCAGTACTCACTACAAGAGCTTCACACATGAAACTAAAATAAGTATCATGATGTGACCCACGGCGGCTCAGACATGACCTCCCGTTTAAAGAAGATGATCATACTGCATATATATTATTATATATAATATACACATACATACCCACACATGCAATA
>NC_051420.1:18020285-18029862 GCF_015228065.2 Penaeus monodon
GTTCTCTGAAGCAAAGACAAGAGGATAGACAGCGAGGGAAGCGCCGTGCCACTTCCCTGAAAACGAATCACCGCAAGGATCAATTACAATGTCAGACGTATAACACACACAAGATCTATCTATTCTTCCAACAGAAGTGATTCTACATTCCTGCTAAAGTAATGGTTTTTAGAATGACTGGCTTTCATTTGGCTGCGATAATATCTTCTGACAGAGTTTTCGTTTGCAGTCTTTTCTCTTTTTCACCCATACTACACACACAAAGTGTAAGTATATACAACATTAACTAAAACATTATACAAGACCTTTCCTCCGTTCAATGTGAGCAGGTACCGCATACACGGTAGCCGCGAAACTGAAACAGTTTACCTTTATTAACACGTTACGGCCTCTGGAACCACTGTATTCCATGTCGTTGTTTTATAGCCTTTTACTAACCCTTGTTAGTTGTGGTATATATGTATATCTTCCACATAAAGAGATGTCTTTGACTGTTTCGTTTAATTTTCGTCAAAGATAAATGTATTTCTGCCGAAGATTAATCGACGGTCAAATACATCTCTAGTGTTGTGAAGATATTCATTCTCATAACAACCTTTCCCTCATTTGTCAAAATTATACGGTTCATATGGTATATATATATGAATATATATATATCATATATATATATATATATTATATATATATATATAATATATTTTAATATAATATATCTATTACTTATACATATATATACATATATATATATATATATATATATACTATATATATATATATATATTTATCACTATATATTAAAGACACACACACCCACACACACACACACAACACAACCACACACACACACCCAAACACTACACACACACAGTCACACACACACACACACATATATCTATATATATATATATAATATAATAATTTAAATATATATATATATATATATATATAATATATATATATATACCTATTTAGATTATGCACACAACATCTATTATGCAATATATTGCACATATATATATATAGTCATAGATAATAATATCATATATATATATATATATATATATGCATATATATTCATATATACGCATATATATATAATAGGATATATAGATTTATATATATATATTACTATATTATTACTATCTATATATCATATATATGGCGTCGATATTCGACTCTAATATATATATATGTATATATATATATATATATATATATATATATATATTAGGCGTATCTTAGATATATACTATACTATTCTAATATATATCTCTTATCTAATATATTATATATATTATATATATATATATATGCATATACATACATACATATACCTATAAACTCCTCTATACATACAGTCTTGAAGAGTGGTCTTCGTCCGCCTTCCTCCTCCCCTCTCTGATGAAGGATACCGTCACTAACTCACGTCTTTATTAAGAGAGAAGGAGCGCACTGTGCGCACCGCACAATGCGTACCGTTGTGTGCTTTCTGTGCAGCCCTCAGTCTAGAGTGCGGCCGCAAGATGTCGAGCCCCAAGTAAGAAGTCCTTTGTACGCTAAATCCTTAGCCACTCTCCCTTTAGGAACTAATAGTATTGACACCCTCCGCTAATTGTTTATCAGTATGTTCACCCTGCAAGCTCCTGCGGTCAAGTTCTGCATCCACACTTGCGGTAAGTCCGGAAGGACCCTTATCGACACCTGCAGCCACACGACTTATGAATGGGACACTGGCCAAGTCCCTGGAAGCTCCTGGGGCAGAGTTAGTTTAGATTTGGTAATTATTATATGTCCTATGTATTTTTTGACCAAATCTCCTACCACTTAGTAGTCCCCAGCCACGGAAATAGAAATTTATTTCATATTTCACAAATCAGTACATGTAACTATGTAAAGTCCAGTCCGAAACGCAGTTTCCCTGGCCCCTTTGCTATTAGTTTTTTTTATTTTCCTCCGGCTTTTGTAATTTCTCTCCTTCGGCAATGTCTCTGAAGTGACACGTAACACGAATAAGTATACCCCGAGACAGTCGTTAGTGTTTTTTTCCGCTCATTTTCTAGTTGTTAACTGTTTTATCATGATCCATTAGTCTTTTTGGTGTATGGGCATGTATTTTGCATATTTTCTTTTAATATAAGTGCACCCTATGGTTGCAGGGTAGTTGATTTGGGTATAAATACCAGTTTTTTAGGGAGAGGACTCACTTGGGTTCTCGTACTACCAGTTATTACCAGTTTGTTAACCTCCGCTCCATGTCAGGCAGCCCATAATTTCCTTCAGCTTTCCTGAAGTTTAAGTTGTGCTGATTTTAAGTAGTTAGGTTGTGAATGAACTTTTTTTTTCTGTTGTCGGACTTGGTAAACAGTGTAGTTATCTTGCTATTCCTCACTACTGCCAATAAAACTTTATAATAGGGAGAAAAGTCTAGTCTCCAGGGAAGAATAATCAGGATCCAAACTCTTTTTTCACCACTTATTTTATGAACAGTTTTGCCTTTAAGAGAACTGGGAAATCTTGACCTCCATATTATTCTTTTAATTATCTCAATCTAAGATGGAGTCTATAATCCGTAACCTCTCAGACTCCTTTCTAAGTTCCGTATTTCAGGCTTGGTTCCTCGAAATCTAAGACGTTGAACCCCTAACTTTGGCTTCTTTCCCACCTTTTTATGTCTTTTTATAAATGGCTCTCGTGTTAGTCACTGTGAAAGTGTAATTAATTGTATTATTTTATTAATTTTGTTTATTTTCTATTTTTACAAATATGTTTTTTTCTAACTGTTATATATTTTTTTGATTTTCTATTTTTATAAAAGTTTGTTTATTTTCTGTTCCTTGCATGGACTGCGAGGAAACTGCATGTAACTTACTTCCGAGACATTTTTTTTTTCACTTTGACTCACGAATCCACAGAACTTCTCGAGGGGCCGGGACCGACGTAGAATTTTTTTATTGTATATCATTATATTTTCCTGTGATTTTTTTTAGAATTGGCCAGCGCCGCTCCCCCCCCCCCCCTCTATGATCCTAAAGCTAATGCGTCTTTTTTCTCTTATCATGTCTGCACTCTGTGCATACCTTATAGAAACATCCATATTGTCGCAACTTTTCTCCACATTACTTACATCCGTTGAAAGAACTGAGCCCATGCTAGGAAGTTTTCTTACATGTTTTTCCACGCTGCTAGAGAGAATTTGCTTTAGCGTGAAGGTCAGCCGCTCTACTGGTTTGTCGACCAGAAGGTCTGACACCAATCGGCATACTCCGGGCGGGTGGAAGAAACCGCTGGGTGTCAGTATATCGACTCCCACCCCTCGCGAGGGTCCATTACCGGCAGACACGCTCCTGTATGATCCTCGTCGTTGACTAACCACGTACACCCCCGTAAACCGCGACTCTTTATTTCTTACCACAAGTGCAATACACGACGCCTCTGATGCTGTGCCATTAACCAAACCACAGTAGGAGCACCGTTTAGGTACACCCATTATGGCGGGCGCCGCGAACGAGAACGCAACTCCCAGAAAAAAATCCCGCCCCACGCCGCTTCTGGGCCGCTATTGGAGCCGTGGGAATACTGTTACTAAGTCCTTCATACCATAAGCCAGGGGCCAATGCTACTTTATCCTGGCGACGGGATTTAGACGCCCGGAAGAATGCGATGAGTGTGTGCAAAGCGTTATCTGTTCGCCACGGGCGGAACGCTTAGTGCGCTGGCATGCGACGGATCAGAAAAGAAGGGCTGGCCTGTATTGAGAGCCAACACAATCAAGATTGGGTTCGTCACGATCATGCTGAATCAAGTAGGGGTCGTCCTCTACTAGGCCGGCGATCGTGAGAAGTGATGGGAAGCTGTGGCTCGGCTACCGTCAACTGTCCCAAAAATAGTCGGCCCCTAAAGCCCTGGAAGGCCTATCACAGCCAGATGGAAGCGAACAGAAAGCCTGTTGTCGGGTTTTGGAGTCTAGTGTACTGGCTGGCGTGGGGCGCCAAGGTTTCAAAAGCCAAGATGAGCGCCACTAGTCGGAAGCCGGCTCTCACACAGACCTTCCTACACACCGGTACTTCTAGCTGGATACTTGCGCCCTTTTGAGGTCCTGGTGTATGACACATCTGTGCGTTATATATATGAATGTGACGACTTTCAGGCACCAACAACGCCGACCCCGCAGCGCATCCCTCGGTGCTACACACTGCTGTGCAAGCCCCTCTTGTGGTCCCTGGGACTTGACCATCCATACTATAGGGTGCACAAACCTTGGGATGGCCATGCCTCCTTGGCAGCATGTCCTTCACCCTCTTTCTACCACTGCACCATCGAGCCAGAACGCGGACCAACATACATGAATCATGCCCAAGGACATACTTTCGGTAGTTTCGGTCGCTGTGTGATTGTTATATCTTTTCAACCCGATGATTCCTTCCCCCGAAGGTGTTTAATCCGGAATACTACAACTTACCTAGTCTTGTAAGCTCTCAGACATCCAATCTTATATGCATATCAGCCAACTTCGTCGCAGTATTAACACGGCTTGGTTTTAGCAATCATTAACATAAACGAGCCAATTTCGTTTACCCCGCGGGTCCTTGGCTTGACACAAATAATATAAAGGGAATTAGTCACAAAACAATGAAGTATAGCCTCGCGACTATTATAAGGCCTAGCTAGTACTTCTTTCCCTCAATAATTAACTTAAAATCATCCAAAGCCATCGCTTACAGGCTTAGTGGACTTAAAATGATACCCATATACATTTACGCGGTTTTCAGTCATGTGAATGCCCTCCTCGGCCATGAGATGTCGGCGAGGCTAATCAATCTTCAGAGAGCACCTACATGTCTCTAGCACACTTCCCTCATTATACCCAATGCTCTAACGATTGCCACGGTTGGCGCTCACCTTATACTCATCCGTTGTTCGAATCTATATTCAAATTAATTCCTCCCAAAGGCAATACCACTGAGAATCCCTTATGCAATAATACTGTGTGGGTGTTGCTTGTGGTCGGCCACATCCGCCCGCTATGTTTTACCACCGTTTGCGCCTCGCAATTTCAGCTCCAGTGCCCTTCGCAAGCCGCGCTAAGACCATACAGACTCATCTTGGTTCGTATTTAAAACCAACTCCTAATTTTAGGCATTGAAGGTCCCCTGCTCATAAATACAGAGTAATTATTAATAAAAAATACTAATGTAATCTGTTGTCCTGAAATGCGCAATTATATTCAGAATTGGGTGTAATTTGTATAGTAGTTTTAAGACGTGGGACATTTCCATCCATCCTGTCCGATTCATAAACAAAAACAGGCCTGTCAAAGACATTTATGTTGGGATCATAGCCAAATTTGCCGAGCCATAGGCAAATGAAGATATCAGACATGAGCAATGACAGGCATCTGTGGAGGCCCACTCTATTTTACTGCTAACCATGAACCGATCCATTTGTACATATTTTACATCAATTTTCTATTCGAAATACAAATGGCGTCGCGCGTTTTTTTTCACAAGCTAATTCAATTATGACAAACTCAGGGTTGCCCAAAAATTATAGTTTAGCTAATAAAATTTGTAGATACTATTGCATTATAGATGTTAAGGTTTGTTACGTATTTAGTTATATATTAAAACGGATCGATGTATCTTCATAGAGCCTATATTGATGTAAGCTTGTTCTGTTCCTACATTTAAGGTTTGAGAATGTGGTATCCAGCGTAAATCATACAGAAAAAGCATAAAGAACAGTCCAAAGACCTTCGTGAAATACTGGCTACCTGTACTTCCTCATTCTACCACTATTTTAAGTGTTAATTCGCATTGTATATTCTTGCTTATCTATACTTCTAGAATATCTAATTAATTCAGTATGTGTATTATGGTATTTTTTCTGTTTACTCTTTGTGTTGATTAGTACATGCACATTCGCGTCATTAAATAGTCCAGTTCGTGCCTTTGCATATTTTTCTTTGTATAAAACTAGGATTACAATCTTGAAAAACGTCCTAGTGACGAACATTTGTTCCCCAAATAAGACAACATTCATTGAAGAGCTTTATACTCAAACCAGGATACCTTATCAAACTTGTGTCACTAATTCCACGAGTAAAGTCTCCTCGGACCTACCCGACTACTTTTTTCTCAACTCAGGGCATCTGGAAAATAACTGATTACTTTGAAGCTGCGCCCAAAGAACTGAACATTTGCCATAAAATCCTACTACCCTCCAGGCTCCCGTACCAGTGCGGGTGCTCACGTAAGGAAGGAAAGTATCTGGCATCTTCCTTTTTTCTTCGCACCACGCCACGACCCCAAGACACAACGCCTACGCCATGGTACCTTTTACAATTACATACTTACACACCCGACATACCGCACACTTGTTCTATCTTTCCATCATTCTTTTTTCCACAATAACTTCACGTCATTTATAAAAACAATCACGGTCCCCACCTATAATTGGGTACAGTTTCTCAGACTGGGAGAGTGCGTATGTAGTGCAATGGTTGAATTTTACATGACTAGAATCTCATCACCCGTCCAAATCTGACGATATGATTTCATCTCGCATTGCTGAATAATTAGCCCAGGTTGTCTTTTCTTCGGAGAATGATTTTTACATCATCGCTGGAAAGGTTCACCTGGGCTTTAAAGAAGCCCTCGAGGACATGGTGTAGCAGAAGTAATGAGTATAGTTTTCAGCCAGGTTGCCTTTTCTTCGGAGGATGGCTACTATTGCATCACTGTGAAAGGGTTCACCTGGGCTTTCATGAGAGTCACGACAAATGCTAAAGCACTATTCAACAAGAATATGAATTCACACGAAGCAAATACCAACAAAGTCTGATAGATTTACTCTAATCATTATTTAGTAAATTTAAAAGAACTAGGTTTGAAAGAATTATTATTAATTTGTTAATAAACAGTAGTTGAAAGAAATAGTACTACATCGAGAGATAATTCATCAAGACTACATTAGTAGAAGAATAATATTAATACATTGATAGAATTCTTAATAATTTCAGCATACACTCCTATCAAAGGTCATCCAGGCTTCCCAGGAACAAGCCTAAGACACAAAATTAGTCCAGACACCTAGAACAGATAACGATCTGTTTGCAAACAACTCCATGGCTGTCCTCACACAGCCATGGTGCTAATACGCCATCAGCTCAAAAGAACCGCTACTGGCCAAGGGCATGGACTCCCCCACACCTGACTTTGTCGAAGCTCCGCCGTGGGCACAAACCTCGATTAGGTTCTCGTTCATGAGACTGGCAGCAAAAAGAGTGAATATTGTACGCCTACCTAAGTGCAGAAACCCAGAGGTCATTTGCAACCATTCACCACCTCCGGTTACGCCGACACTATTAGACGGACGGATCGGTCGATCCTTGACCCACACTGCAGGCGCCGGGGAGCTCGCACAAGGGATGCCGCATATCCATGAGGGTAACAGACAACGCCTCCTCGCTACAGCAAGGCAGTTGCTATCATGGGAGCACTGAGTCACGACGTCCGTGAGGGAAGGACACGTGGTCATACACACGACTCCAAAGGAGCGTCGACTTGTCTTCAGCAAGCGCTCACCCAATGACAACATCTACCTTCCTGACAACCATCCGCACAATAGCACAGGAGGCTTGCTCAGGTAGAAGAATTACATAACCTGGGTTCCCCACCATATAGGGATCAGAGGCAATGAGCTTGCTGACAGGTTGCGCGAATCGGCCGGGGTATGCCCCCAAATCCCTGATAATACATCAGTAGCCGAAATTTACTTAGGATGAAGTGTAGTACGGTGGCGGCCACTCCTTCCTCCTGCAGCTTCACAGAGAGGAACGAGATATTCCCCCTACGGCCAGCTGTGGGGAATCAGATGCCACAGCTTACTGAACCACTGCATCTCTGACCAGAACACAGCGTCTGCTGGTAAATAGATTATTCGAATGCTTACACCAACGGATACAGGGCGCCTGCTGGCAATCCCACCGCCAAGTAAGCACCGAGTGTCAGACCAACAAATGAGACAGCCATAAAAAGCTGTCCCAGGCCGGCCATAATGAAAGGCCCGGGCGAGCACAGAACTTCGCAATCTCAAGCAAGCAAGCAAGCAAGAACTATTGGCATTACCTCGCTCTAATGAAGCCCAGGTGAACCCGGCTTCGAAATAGGAGACATTCACGAGCATCACTGGAAGTGTTCCCTGGCTTAAATACGATAATGATGCAACCGTTTGTCCTTGGTAAATTTATCTCAGACTGGGAGAGTGCGTATGTAGGTGGCGGGTTGATTTTAGCATGACTAGAGTCCAAGCCTCGTCCAATTCTGACGATATGATTTCATTCATCTCGGCCTGCTGATAATTAGCCCAGGTTGAGAATGAATTCATTACTCATCACTGGGAAGGTTCACTGGGCTTTAAGACAAGCTTCGATGGAAATCGTGTAAGCCATAGTAATAAGTATAGTTTTCAGCCCAGGTTGACCTTTCTTCTGAAGATGGCTTACTAATTGCATCACTGGGAAAGGTTCACCTGGGCTTCAAAGAAGCGTCACGGGAAATGCTAAAGCAGCTATTCGACAAGAAATATGATATATCAACACGAGAGCAAATACCAAATCTGATATGATATTCAATCTAATCATTATTTAGAATAAATTAAAAGAACACTAGGTTGAAAGAATTATTATTAATAATTGATTATAAACAGTACGTTGAAAGAAAGTAATACATCGAGAGGATAATGATATATTGAATTAAATCATTAATAATTAACAAGAATACATTAGTAGAAAGAAATAATATTAATACATTGATAGAATACCTCAATAATTATCAAGAATACATTGGTAGAAAGAAATGATATTAACACTATTGATAGAAAGAAATTATTATAAACAATACGTTCAAAGAAATAGTAATAGATTGAAATAAATGATATGAATGTATTTCAATAAAGCTTTATTAAACCTGAATAGTGGACGAAATAATATTAATATAGTGAAAGAGATGATGTTTGATAGTTGTGAAGAAATCCTATTAAAGTAAAGAAATGCGGGAACTGGGGACGCGAGTAGATAGATCATTGTTGAAAGAAATGATATTATCGAAAGCATATGTGGGAACTGGGACACGAGTAGATAATTGTCAATCCGAATAGAGAATTGTGAATGATCTGATCATGTGATTATTGTATAAATGTTATCGGTGAAGGAATATTGGCAGTACACTCGCTCTAAATGAGCCCAGGTGAACCCTTCTTGGGAAGATGAAAAATTCACAGCATCACTGGGAAAGGTTCACCTGGGCTTCAACAATATGAATGCAACCGTTGTCTCTTGGTGAATGTTTTGGTAATGTATCTCAGACTGGAGAGTGCGTATGTAGTGCATGGTTGATTTTAGCATGACTAGATCCAGCACTCGTCCAATCTGACGATATGATTTCATCTCGGCACTGCTGATATTAGCCCAGGTTGATCTTTCTTCGGAGAATGAATTTATTACATCATCACTGGGAAAGGTTCACCTGGGCTTTAAAGAAGCTTCGAGGGAAATCGTGTAGCAGAGTAAATGAGTATA
>NC_051420.1:18042462-18047462 GCF_015228065.2 Penaeus monodon
AATTATTAAATATATATATATATATAAAATTATATATATGTATAATTTTATTTATGGGGACACCACCACAATTGTGTATAATACATATGAAATGTGTGTGTATAATATAACATAAATAATAAAATATTTTAAACAAATATATATATATATATATATATATATATATATTATATATATTTAAAAATTTTATAATTATATATATAAAATTTATAAAAACCCACAAAACCACCACACACTTTGGGAAGGGAAAGGGAAATTAAAAGAAAAATGACAGCTTTTTGGAAAAAAGGGAAAACAGCAGTTCGAAATTAAAAAGGGGAAAAGGGACTAAAATAAATAGAGAATGTTTTGGTCATTTTTTTTCCTTTACAAATATCCCCCCCCCCAAAATATTCAATTAATTATGATTAAAAAAGTGGCTAATAAAAATGAATTGTATTTATGATGGGGCCATAGAAAAAAAAACCCGTATAAGAAATGAAAATAAAGGGAAAAATGGCCCAAAACAAAATAAAGGGAAACCCATAAAAATTTAAAAACAAAAAACCCCCCCAAAAGACAAAAATAATATATGAAAAAAAAACTATTATCGAATGGGGGGGAAACCCCCCCAGTATGCCTTGCAACACTCAACAGCCCCCAAAACGAGCCCTCCCGGGGGGTAACAAAAACAAAGCGTATTTTAAGCATCCTGGGAAAAGGAAAAAGGGGGGGTTTTTGTTATAAACGTAAAAAAGTGATTTTGACAATGAAAAAAAAATAACGAAAAAAACAAAGATAAAAAAAGGGGTTTATAAAAATTTAAACGGGGTTCCGCACTTTAAATGAAAGATATTTTGGAAAGGTGCAAAATTTTACCAGGATTATTGGGTTCAAAAAGTGCCTAAAATAGGACCAATTAAAACATTTGGGTTTTTTCTATTACTGAATTATTTCGGGTTTAGAAATTATATATATATATAAAAATTTTTTTTAAAATTTTTTTAATATATATATAAAAATATAATAAAATATATATATAATTATATATATTTTAATATTATGATGTGTGTATATAATATATAATATATTTTTAATATAAAATTTTTATATAATTTTTAAAATAAAATATGATATTTTTTATATATAAATATATATAATAAAATATTATATATATTTTATTTTTTTTTTTTTTTTTTTTTTTTTTTTTTTTTTTTTATCAATTTTTCATTCAGTTTTTAATATCTTGTGTGCCAAAATTTTTGAGTAACAAGGTGATCCGCGGGAAAGTTGTTTGGTGGAGGGGCCCCCGGCCCGTAATTAATTCAAATTAAAATTTCCCCACACAACACCCCCACCCCCCACACACACACCTCACACACAAATACACAACCCACACCCAAACACCCCACACACACAATTTTAAATATTATGTGTGTGTATTATATATATATTTTATATTAGATATATATATAATTTTATTTTATATATAAAAATATATTTATATATATTATATTGTAATATATTGCACATGCAAATAGATATACATATGCACACACACACACACACACACACACACCCCCCACACACACACCACACAAAACACCAAAACAAATTTTATATATATATAAAATATAATAAAAATTTTTAAAATATATTATTATTTGTAGTAGATAAAAAAATGGATGTATGTATGTTTAGATATATGGGAGGGAGTCCCCATATAACACACATATATTTTATGTGTATATATATATATTAAAAATATAAATTTTTTACATACATAAATAAACCCCCAGGGTTTATAAAATTTTACCTACACACAAACCACAGGACACAAAATATTTCTGGTTTTATGGAAAATCGTATTAATTTAACAAATTTAAAGATGTCTGGACCCTGAAGAATTTTCTAAAACCCCACCCAAAAATTTTTTTTCACTTTTTTTAAAGGGAATCAGATAGCAATTTTTTTTGTATCAAAAAAACTGATTATTAAAAAATGATTATCTTTTAAAAAAAAGGGTTTTTTGTTTAAATGGGATAAATTTCAATGAGGGGAAGCAGGGGCGTCAATTGGGGGGGGTTATTCCCCCCTTCCCCACAAGGTGTGTCCTTTTTCCCCTAGAAGGGCCCTACATAAAAACTTTTAGATCTTTCTGAAAAAGATTACAGACCCAAAATACAAAGCCCCCCCAAACCCCCCAACCCCCGGGCCCCCCCCCCCTTTCCCCCCCCCCCCCCCTCCCCCCAAAATCCCCTAGTTTTTTATCTTAATTCTGTAATTTTTATACAGTAATCTAATTTACCTCTTAACTAAAAATTTAAAGCAGATTTCTTGCTTCTAAAAGTGTTTAATAAAGGGGCCAGTATCATCAGTACCCCGAACTCCCAAAAATTTCCAAAAAAATTGTACTGCAAACCCATTGGGAGTAGAACCACACCGGGGGTTAAAAAAATGTTTTTTCCCGGGAAATTAAAAGCAAATTTTTGACATTTAAATTTTTAAAAAACCCTAGAATTGAAAATTTTTAAACTGAGACAATCCTTGTTTTACACATACGCAAAGGGGAATAAAAAAGGTTTTAGGAAAATGGGCGACACAAAAACATGTTCCCCCTAAAACATTGTGCTTAGGGAAAAATTCATTTTTTATTATTATTTTCATTATGATTTCATTATTATTATTATTTTTTATTATTTTTATAATTTTATCTTTATTATTTAAATTTCCCTGGACCCTTTCCGGAAAATTTGCAAAAGGGGACAATTCCCAAATGTATCAAAGAGCCCAATGTTGGGGCCTCAGCCCCCGACAAAAAAAGCCCGGGGTGTGTGTGTGTGGGGGGGGGGGCTTTTAGTCCCAATAATTTTTTTTAACGGAAATATAACCCCCGGGGGGGGTGATGATTTCGGAAATCCGTTTCCCCTTTTTTTTTTAAAATTTTATAGCTTTTGATTATTATTTTCTTTTTTATTAATTGGGGGGACGGAGGGTTTTGAATTTTAACCTTAGACCTGCTTTAAATTAGTAAAAGATAATTTTTCCTTTTTTTTCTTTTAATCTTTATTTTCTAGATTTTCTTTTGATTACCACCGGGTTTTTTTTAAGAAATAGAATGAAAGCAATAGGTTTTTAAAATTTAAAAAAAAACACCCACAGTAAAGGCTGTTTTTCCCTTTCCCCTATTTGTATACAGTTTCTGTGTTTGGTTTTAAAATTTAAAAATTTTTTTAAAGGGCCCTTGTATCTTGTGCACTAATTTAGCAGAGGGAAAGAATAAGTCCACCCACGGCCCTTTAAAACCTTAAGTTAAAAAATTTTGCAAGACATAAATTTTTTTTTTCTCGGGTTTTTCCCCAAAAACAAAACCTTGGGGGGTGGTGGCGATGCCGAAATAATAAATTTTGTAACGAATTGGGTATCGGGAAATTTACAGCGTAATTTTGTTTGTAAAAAATAAAATTTTTCGCGAGCAACTTTTAAAAAACAACACACCCCCACCCCACACACACACACCACACCCCCCACACCCACACACACACACACCAAAACACAACCACACACACACACACACCACATGTGGGATATATAGGTAAGGGGAAAGAAACACATTCATACCAAAACCCAAACACACACACACCGTGTGTGTGTGGGGTGTGTTGTGGTGTGTGGGTTTTTGATTTTTAAGTACTTATATATGTATGTATGTGCATATTTTTTTGTGGGATAATTATATATCAATTTACATAATATTAATATGTTTTATATATATTAAATAAATATTATAAAATCTAATATATATTATATATTTAAAATTTTATACATTATTTCATTTCCTTTTTTATTAAATATATAAAACTATTATATATAAAAAAAATATTATATATATAATATATATTTTATTACATATAGCAGACACAACACATAGGGGAGAGAGAGAGAGAGAGGAGAGAGAGAGAGAAAGAAAGGGCAGACGCCCGACAGACAGGCAGAAAACAGACGAGAATATTTTGTATGTTTTTATGAAAATGTACCACAGAAACCCGAACACATACATACATATAATATAATATTATATATATATAATAATATTATAAATATATATATATATATAATAAATATACATTATAATTTATATATATATATATATTTTATATATAAATTTATATATACTATATAAAATTTTATTTTATTTTATATCTTTGTATATAAAATATACCCCACATGTAAAATGGGGTATATATAATATTATATATATATATATATATATATATATATATCTCTCTCTATATATATAATTTTTATATATAAAATATAATGATGTATGTATATATTGTATTTTGTGTGCCTACGCACACCCCACATAGTATTACTTTTTAAATATACAAAAAATACATATTAATACACATATGTATGTACACTCGATAAACGGGTTGGTAAATGGTTTGAGGGTTTGACCTGATATGGAATTTCCCCCCCCCCCTTTAGAGGGGCGTCATTTGGGGGAAAGGGGGGGGGGGGGCAATTTTCCCTTCCCCCTTAAAACTGTTTGCCCCCCAAAGGGCCCCCCAATTTTTTAAATTATTACACCTAAATTTATCCGGTTATGCTTAAAAAAGGGCCCCCAGGGAAAAATCATTTCCAAAGGGTTTTTTCACGTAGCTCGGCTAAATTTCAAAAATTTGGTCTTGAAATACATTTCTATTAATTTTTTTTTTCGTAATACCACCAAAAAGTTGGCCCAACCCCTTGGGAAAAATCTACGTGGGTTTGGGTGCAACTAACGCCCCAGTTAACTGGCGTCCCTCTGCGAGCGCAATACTCCTATGCCCAATTGCTTTTGGGTACCCGGCCCCATATGACGATTTTTGGGATGATTTTGGGGGGTGTCTCTTTTCCCCTGGCTGCCCCAAAAATTTTCAATGGGACTGGGGAACTGGTGATTTTTGGGTGGAAGTGGCACAGCGTAATCTCGGGGTATTGTCGACACTGCTCGTGTGAATAGGGCTCTCATCCTG
>NC_051420.1:18054962-18059962 GCF_015228065.2 Penaeus monodon
CAGCTTCCGGAGCCGAACGCTCTTTCCTCCGCGAAGTCCCTCGGAGATTTTGCCCTTCCGCGGATTCTTGTGAAGGGAAGTTGGTACGACTTTCCCCCCTATTTTCGTTGTGAAGTTTTTGGAGTTTGGTAGGTTTTTTTTTCTCAAAATAAGGCGTTCTATTTCTTTATTTTGGTTTTACTGGTATGCCATGTATTTCAATTCTTGAGTTTGTCAAAATAAGATTTTTCTAATATATATATGTATAAATATCTATCTATCTATCTATCTATCTATCTATCTATCTATCTATCTATCTATCTATAATATAATATGTATAATATATATGTATGTATGCACACACACACACACACACGCACACGCACACACACATACACACACTCGCACAATTTTATTTTAGCTTATCGGTCGTATAACTAGACGAAGAAAACGCTTGCTTGTCACGAATATTCTGTTTTCCGAACCAATTACCTTCGTGCAAACAAAGGCTGTGGTTGCTGATATAAAAGTGTAGAGTATTAACAAATGACTTTTTTGTGTGTGTGACATATCTTTTCATTCTTTGTGCAATAGTATAGGGTGTGCCGGTGTTGCTATTGCTTGTAATTCACTTCTATAAATAATAATAGCTCCTGAATAATTCATGGGGATGTAATTCTTGAATTTGAATTATGTTACAGGACATAAGGTAAAATATATATATCCCATAATTTTACAAATGTGACATGAAATATAACTTTCTGGCATCATATTATTGACCCATAGATATAAGATGACATACTACATATACATGGCCGAAGATTAAAATAAACATTAACTATTTTCGCTATAAATTTATGATTATATAAATAATTTCATACACTTCTGGTGCCAGATGCTGATGACAAGGCCCCAACATAAAACCAGTATGAAATAAAAGGAGAAAAAATGTCAGTTTATATAATGAGGTTAAAATCCTAGCGTCTTACTTGTGCAGTTTCAGTGAAAAAGCTACCATACTAATTATGGCAGTTGCATTGTAACTGCTAAACAGGTGGGAATGCATTCCCACCTGTTTAGCAGCATTGAATACCGGAATGAATTCGGGTATTCACTGGAATTTGCTTGGTGAGCAATTATTTAGCCATTACGCATAATTCCGACTCCATTTGCCCAGCTCTACTCATGATACCAGTTTCTAGCACTTCAGGAACAACTGCACCGTCAGCGAATGCCCTTCCTAATACTTCAGGTACAAGTACCTTAATAATGTTGGAGGAGGGTTGTATTGTGTTGGCGATGTTTTGAGAAGTCTGAGTAAAATATAAGAGAACATATTGAATGGCAGTTTGCTATAAGATACGAATCTTCTTTTGTACCATAATTTTATAGCTGAAATAATATTTATACATAATACAAAATCACCTGTCAAGACCAGTGGCAGAGCTGCAGTGTAAAATGTTGGGGAAAAGGACAACGAAACAGCTTTGGCAAGTTAACATTTAAGAGAATATTTCTCTGAAAATCCCAGGAAAAGTAAAACAAGTACAGGTCTCGTTTGAGAGAGAAAGGAGAGAGAATGACTTTACTGTTAAGTTTTTCCCATTTCTAATATTTTTTAAGAATTGCAGGAACTTAATGAGGGTCATGATAATAAGTCGTAGTAACTGTAATAGCACAAGGAATTACCATTCACATACACTGCGTTCATCTAAACAAATTAAACCACCTACACAATTATGCAAAATCAACGGAAAACACACAATGCCTACATTTTGAAATAATAAACATTTAAAAACTGCATCGTGCAAATAATACTTGTCAGAGAATCACTCATTTTTTATCATCTTTTAGACAACCTTGTAGAGGTTGTGCAGAGTGCAAGCTGCATAATTGCGGAACTCAAACTGTGTAAGTTTTCCGCCGAGGGCCCGGTGGATAGCCAGCGCGTTGGTCGTAGCCATATCCAACAGGTAAAAGAAAATTATCTTATACCATTTGACGGTCTTCCTCGTCGTTGGATATGACTGCGCCAGCTGATCCGAAAGGTCGACGCCCTTCATGCCGTTGTTGTAGGCAACGACAACTTCAGGCTTCGACCTCTCCACCCCTCGGCGGTGGGAGGCAGGGTAACGACCTTGCTGGGTGTGGGGTAGTAAAAGCATCGTAACAGGACGCTTGTCCACCCACTGAAGGCAGATCATTCCGGTCTTGCTGGACCGGAAGTCGATTTTGTCCCCGACTCGCTTGCAGGTCCGAGGGCATGCCACGCCGGTTGAGACGCACAGTCCCAACTGCACTAGTCTTCCTGGCCTGCAGGTAATGGAAGAGAGTCGGGGAGGTGTACCAGTTGTCGGTGTATAACTGGTACCCCTTGTCGAATAGATCTGCCTTCTCCAGCAGGTCGGTGACGGCCTTCATGCTGGATGGAAATACGCCGCGGTCCTGCCCCATGTAGATCTTGAAGGCCGCCGTTATACCCTGCCTCTGGACCGTCGGACGAGCAAAGCTTGTAGACCTTCAGCCCTCTCCGAGCCCTCTTGCTCGGGTTGTACTGGATGGCGTGGTGACACCCCTTGAAGGCCCACAAGCTCTCGTCGACGGTCATATGGGATGAAGGGGTGCGCGGGTTCTGTCGAACATACCTGTGGTTGGAAGAAAAAGACATTGTAAAATCAGGTTTTTTTTCAAAAAAAACGACGTAGAAAAGTACGATTTTCAAGTCAGAATATACAGAGATATGTTTTTACTTACCGATTCGTCTCGTCTACAATGGTCTGGAACAACTCTGGGAAAACACTGGTGAATACTTCTAATGGGGTCGACGAGTCTTCAAGGGTGTTTTCACACCCGTGTCCCCTCGAAGCAGTGACGCCTGACGAAATTCTCCCTCTTCGACAACAAAACAAAAAGAGGGAGTTCCCTGAACATTACGCTCCCAATGTCGTCGGACGTACTCTGCGAGGGGCTCGTCGGAGTCCAAGAGGTATCCACCAGCGGGACATAGTCGAAATCTTCCTCCGAGTCGTCGTCCACACCCGACTCATCGGTGTCGAACTCGGATCCCTCCCAATCCGAGTCGTCACCGTCAAATCGAGTGGAGATTTAAACTGCTTTAAAATAAAATACAAAGGTAAACGTGAGTTCTCTGTGGAAATAGTCTTGGTATGCAGAAACAAAGTAAATGTTCCAACGACACGTTTTTTTTACAAGTCAAAAAAAAAGAAAACTTACCAGAGAGATCGCTAGTCCTAGCCAATTTCAGAGGTGTAAAATCCTCTTCGTCTGTGGAATACAGATACAGAAGAGGATCTGGGGCATTCCGCAAGCGTTTGGGGTCCCGGCGTCGATGGTTGGGGGTCACCAACGTCGCTGAACGAGAGGTCCCGAAAAGCAGGGGAAATCCTTGGCTTGCGGCCGCGGCGTACAGAGAGTTGTCTTGACATTGTCAGAGTCAAAATCTTCCATCCAAGTGATTACCTTCCCCTCTGGGTCGCATTTTATTGCGATTTTTCAGAGGCATTAGCCAATCAGATTCGCCATGTCGGGTCACGTGATAAAGTCACATGAGTCACGTGATAAAGTCACGTGAGGTAATTCGGGAAACGTGGTAAACTATGGCTGAACTACTCTACTGACAATCATTGTCCCCCAAAAGATCTAGAAAATCACGTAAAACACGCACATGCAGAAACGTACACACGTACACACACTCACATGCAGAAACGTACACACGACACAAAAGCACCCATGCAGAAACGTACACACGCACATGCAGAAACGTACACACGCACATGCAGAAACGTACACACGCACATGCAGAAACGTACACACGCACATGCCCCTCTCTCTCTCTCTCTCACACACACACCACACACAACGCACGCACGCACGCACATGCTCTCTCTCTCTCTTACACACGCACGCACGCACATGCCTCTCTCTCACACACACACACGCACACGCACACACACAAAACACACACACACGCGCGCACGCACATGCTATCTCTCTCTCTCTCTCTCACATACACACACACACACGCACATTCTCTCTTCGCTCTCTCATTCTCACACACACACAAAGTACAGTAGGGACGTGCGTCATGGTAGAACACTTGCTGAGTGACTGTCAGGTTTCAGAGACAAAAAAATAAAGAAATTAACTAAAACATTTCAAAAAAAAGGAATTCCTCGGTGACCGTCCTCTCCCCGTCACCGCACGAGTCCCTTTTATACACTTTTACACACGGTCACACATTTATCCCCTTTCACATACTGCCACACAACTTACTTCTTCCTTCTTCAAATACTTACTGCAATGACCGTCCTCTCCCCGTCACCGTACGAGTCCCTTACACACTTTACACACACTCACCCCCCACTCCTCACCCCCTTTCACATGTTGCCACAATGACCATCCTCTCCCGTCACCGTACGAAAAAATTGCACGTGTGTGGCGTCCCCGTCGGGAAGGGTATGTATTACGACTAGCACGCTAGTAGACGTACCTGTCGGTACGGGTCCGGTAACCTCACGCGTATAGGCGGGAGCGGGACCGCTTATGCGAAAAACACGTCGAACAAGCACAAACATGACAAATAAACACGTAATTCGAACTATGCATATACACATATATTTGTATAATCATATTCAACATATTAACTTTTATATTCATACAAAATAGCTCAAAAACATTCATCTATACAGGGATACAAATTGCACGTGTATAGGCGTCCCCCTCGGGGCGGGTATTACGACTATCACGCCAATAGGCGTGCCCGTCGGATCGCGTCCGGTAACGTCACGCGTATAGGCGTGACCCGGCCCCAAGAGTAATACCAATATTGGTGCTATACCAACATTTATACAAGAATTGAAAGATCAGATCATTCCCAATTGTTTGTCCGAACTGACAATTATCTGCTCGCGTACCCAGTTCCCAGGTATGTTGCTTTCAATGTGTTCTTAATATTGATTAGAATGAATGTCATATTAAATCCGCACACACACACACGCACA
>NC_051420.1:18067462-18084962 GCF_015228065.2 Penaeus monodon
GTCCTTTGCGGAAGATTGTAGGAGGCATGTTGTAATTTGTTTGTAGTCATTGTAGTAGATAACAGTTTGTAGAGGATTTTTGAAAAAAAGTGCAATTTGTGGATTCTTTGTCTTCCGTGCTCTAGGCTTCTCGTTCTCGCCCTCTCTCTCTCTCTAATCGGTTCTCATAGACTTCCTCTGTTCCATCACTCTCTCTCTTCTCATCTCTCTCTCTCTCTCTCTCTCTATTATATATATATATATATATTATATATATATATATAGTATATTTAGTAATATATAAATATAATATCAGATCTCCTCTCGCGCCCAACACATTCTCTCTCTCTCTCTACCTCGCTCTCTCTCATTCACTGTCTCTCTGTAGAAAAAGGAATATAAAAAATGTAAAATGCTCGAAGAATAGAATGGTTTACAAAAGATATAAAAGTAAGAAGTGGATCAGAGGAGACATATAAACTGATCCACCTGATACTCGTCAAGTAAATAATGTCGATATTCAAATAACTACTTCTTCGTCTGTCTGATGATATCATTCTAAGATTGTATTTAAGTAAAACTACGATCAAACGGGGCATCAGACCTACAATGACATTTGGAATAACTCTGAAATAATCTAACAATTTTTTTTTTTTTTTTTTTTCCATTGGAGTAAATTGCAGTCCCTATTATTATTATTATTATTTTTTTTTTATTTACTCTTATTTTTTTTTTTTAGGGAGGGGGGGGGTGCATAATAGCGTGAACTGAAACTTCCATATTTTTAAAGGCAGTTGACTGAAATACACGCAGGTTGCTTAAAGTGTGCCATTAATTGCAACTCAACCGCTTGGGGCGATGCGTTTTAATTCTAAATGATTATCAAATGAGTTGGCGTAGATTTTATATCCAATAGTATCCCCTTTGTCTGGCAGGATGAAGTATTCAGTATGTGTCCGGAAGGTTCGTGTGGTGGCGTTCCATTAAATCACTTCTTTGGGAATGTCTGCCAGTTGCTCTCTCATATGGTACAGCACACAACACAACACACACACACACACATCTACACACACACACACATCTACACATACACACGTAACACACACACACACATACATACCCATTACTATCTCACATCACACACACACACACCAGCTACACCCAACACATACACACACTACACACACACAACTACCACACAAACAACCATGTGACGACACACTACGCACAACTGCACGCAACGCACGCAGCGCACAAATCACACATGGATATAGATTATATACTTATATCAACATATACGTTATGTATAGTCACAGTGCCCTACACACCGTACACTAACACACGACACCCACACACACACCTACACACATATAATATATATCTATATATAATAATATATATATATATAATATATATATATATATTATATATACATATATAATATATATAATAAAACACTTTCTCATGCCATGGCATTATGCATGCCCGGTGACGAATCCTGGGCATGTTCTTTTCCTCCATTTAATTTCTGTCTCCTCGCAACGTTACCCCGTCTATTTCTGTGGGGGTTCTGCGGTCAGACTCTCTTCATCCATTCGATCATCATCATCCTCTATACCTATCCTCTTCGCGCTCTCATTCTCCCACCAACTCAGCTCTCTATTTTGGTACGCTCCAATTCCTCCTCTCGAGAACATGAATGACACCACAGATAAATCTCCACTGTTTCTACTTTCTCTTCATCTTCTCAACACTTAAACATTCGTTACCCCTTCTGTACGGCGTACGATATTCTAATAATTCTTCTGTAAAACCACATTTCTCTGCAGCTTCGAGTCTCTTCTCCTGACTTTCATCACTTATCGCCCAACAACGGTTTCCCATTCATGCGTTAGCACGACCAGATGTAGCACTTTAAAGTCTTTTCTTGACTGCCATTCCATTTCCTCTTTGGCTAGTCCTTTTCTGCACCTTGATGTCCATCTGATTGTTATTCCAGCTTACCCAGAATTTTTAAAATGATCCTTCTGCATACTATCCCAGTTCCATTCACTTTTCTGGGCATTATCGTTCAGTTCCATGCGTTTTCTAACTCTCGTGTCGGTCACGATGCTTAATCAATTCTTGAATTAACACACACCACACACACGCAAGCGACACACCACCAACACAAGGCTATATTATATTAACACACACACACGACCACTACACTGACACACACACACATACACACACCATATATCTATTTCATATATATAATATTATATCATACTATATATATAATATATATATTATATATATAATATATATATTATAATAAGTATATATATTATAATATAACCCAATATTTTATTATTATATGTCTACCTGTGGTGTCCCTGGCAGGATATGTATATATAAGTAATCTATTTATATTATGAATTATGTGAGTGGACGTATATATATATATATATATATATATATATATATATATATATTATTATATATTATATATATATATATATATATAACTACTATATATAATGTTTGTGTATTGGGTGTGTGTGGTGTGTGTGTGTGTGTGTGTGTGTGTGGTGTGTGTGTGTGGTGTGTGTGTGTGTGATGTTGTGTGTGATGTGGATGTGTGTGTGGTGTGTGTGTGGGTGTGTGTGTGGCGGGTGGACATGAGTATATTGTATATATACGCATCATTCCTATACTGATTTGCCCATCTAATATAGATTTTTTTTTCTCTGTTTTAATATGATCTTACTACACGTTAATACAGATATCTGCTCGTATTCGGTTCAACTATTTTATCATTTTTACTGTAACATTTTCGATGTCAATTGTCTCGTTATACTATGTAAGAGAAAATGCAAAGATAAACATGTAAATGTAAAGACAATACAGAAGAATCGCAATGTTATACCGTTTTCTTACAAAACCCAATAGAACCGAGATAGCCCCCCGATTCCCTCCCTCTCTTCATCTTCTCCAGCCTCACTTCTCTCCCCGCAGTCCTTACTTTTTGCCATCCCCTCCCTACCTGCCGCTCTTGCGGCACTCATGCTGGGGTAATCTGGTCTCCTGATGAAGGGAGAAACTCGTCAGATTCTTTAAACTTCCCATGTTCGGTGCGATAATCAAATTAAGAAAGCTCTTTTGAAAGCGGCGTAAGGAAGACACTTTCTTTTATTTCAGATTTTTTTTAAAAAAATTCCTGTAAGAAATTTAACGAGAATTTTTGTGAACCGTAACCAATGTTGTACATAACGACATCGATTAGACTTTCTATGATCAATTTGTACGATTCACTTGTCGATATTCAAAATGGCTCCGTCTGTCTGATGATTCTATTCTAGAGTGGGTTACTAAAAGAGAACTATGATCTTACTGACAGAGAACAATGACACGGAAAGTAACATTATTTAACAATTACTATGGAGTAATTATGTTGTTTTTTTTTTTGGTGGGGGAGTGGCATAATGGTAAACTGAAACTTCCAATTCTGAAAGGCAGTGTTTGACTTGAACAATATCACGCATGGGGTAGTTGATAATAGTGTGCCCAGTAATTTGCATATCACCCGAACATGGGGCGATTCCTTCGTTCTTCTGTCCTAATCCGTCTTGGTATTAATTAAATGATTTATCAAATGATTTGGTCGAGTTTTATATCCAAATAGTATCCCTTTGCTGGCAGATTGGAGTCAAGGTTCAGGTGTGCGTTCATAATCATTTTCATGGGAATGTCTGCGTTGCTATCCTTCTTCATATGTGACACATGCACACACCACACACATAATGTATATATTATATATATTACTATCCCTATACGTCTATATATATTATAGATATATATATATATAAATAATACACTATATATAATATATATTTATATTATATATATATATATATATATCATGTACTCATATATATATATATATCTATATATATTATATTCTATACTATATATATATTATATAATATATTATAATACATATATATATAATATATATATATATATAAACACACACTTCCTCTCATGCCGTATGTCATTGCGCCGGTGACGAATAATGGCTTGTTCTTCCTCCATTTATTTCTGTCTCTCGCAGTCGTGTTTTACCTCGTATCTTTCTGTATCTAACACGGTTCAGATCTCTTCATCCATTCGATCATCATTATCCTCATACCTTCCTCTCGCTCTCTCTCTTCCCACCAATATCATTGACCGGTCCTCTCTGAGAACACTTCACCAGCCGTCGCGGGGACAGAGTTTTCCACTGTCTCTCTTCCTTTTCATCTTCTTTACACGTTAAAACATTCGTACACCCTATCTAGTACCCCTGATATTCGAAGCATTCTCTGTAACCAAAAACCACTTTCTGCAGCCTCGAGTCTCTTTCTTCCAGACCTTCCTTATCGCCCAAGACCACATTTCTGGCGGTTATGCACCGACCAGATGTAGCACTTTAAAAGTTCTTTTCTTGACTGCCATTCCATTTCCTCTTTGACTATCCTTTTCTGCACATTGATGTCCATCTGATGTTTCATCCAGCTTCCCAGACTAATTTTTAAAACTTGTCGTTCGCTTATTCCCCGTTCCATTCACTTTTTCTGGCAGTTAATCGTTCAGTCCTATAGCTTTCCACTCTCCTCAGTCCGATGTTTACAATATCAATTTTGGATACCTCACACACACACACACACAACACATCACACCGACACACACATATATATAGTAATACTATATATATATATATATTAATATAATATAATCTATTATTAATATATATAGTTATATAGATACATATTATATATAATACATATATATATATATTATATATATATTTATATATATTATGTATAGATATTGATATTTATATATAGGTTGTATATATAGGTATATATACGTTACTATCTACTCTATCTATAGCTATCTATCTATCTATCTAATCTATCTATCTATCTATCTATCTATCTATCCTATCTATATATAATATGATATACATATATATACTAATAATATAGATATTATAAGACTATAGAGTATATATATATATATATATTACATTATATATATAATACTCATGTTATATAATATATATAGATATATATAATATCGTAGATATAATATATATATACTATAGTCTATATATTTATTAGTCCTATATTACATATTATATAATATGTTTTATATACCATTTATGACACACCATACATATGAATACGAATACAAAAATATATTAAGTATACATGTATATTTATATAATGTATATATATATATATATATATATATATAATATATATAATATTAATTATAATATTATATTTTATATATTAATACACTACATATATATATATATATATAGAATAATATATATAATATACTATCTATATATATACCTATATATATAACTATATATTATATAATATATAGATATACTATCTGTATAGAATAATATTCATATATGTGTATTTACAATATATAGGTATAAGATATAAAATATATGTGTGGTGTGGTGTGCATATATATATATATTACTATTAATATATATTAATATAATATCTATGATATATATATATATATATCTATATCTCTCATATATTATTTATTTATATACTCATTATATATATATACATATTTAATATATACTCATATATACTCTATATATGATCTTATATATATATATAAATCTATATCTATCATTCAATTATACGATACTATCTATATAGATATCTATATATACTCTGATAAGTCTATATATATAATATATACTAATACTTAATATTAAGTATGTACATTTATATCTCTAATATACTATATATATCTATCATACTTCAGCTACTATATATATATTCATAGACTATATTCTATACTCTATTTATATATCTGTGTATCCATATATTATCTATTCTCGCCTCTATTACTATATCTCATATCATTCTATATATTATTATATATCTTACTATATTATCTCTTATATAATCTCCTGTATTATCTTACATATTATTTCTCTATCATAATTGTACATATATACCCACCACCCACCTATAATATATATCTATCTATCTATATATACATATATATATATATCTCTATTATTATATCCTTCTATATATATTCTATCTATATATATTACATACTATATATACTCATGTGTGTCGTTTGATGTGTGTGTGTGTGTGTAGTGTGTGGTGTGTTGTGGTGTGTGTGTGTGTGTGGAGTGTGGTAGTGTGTGTTGTGTGTCTGGTATGCTTGCTGTGTTGGTGTGTGTGTTGCGGTGGGTGTGTGTTGTAGTGTGTGTTGTTTGTGTCTGTGTGTGTGTTGTTGTGTCTATAAACATCTGTGTGTGTGTTTGTGTGTGTGTGTGGTGTGTTGTGTGTGGCGTGCGTTCGTGAGTAATATGTATATTATATCTGTTAAGTTCGTTGTTCTTAATATATTAGCCTTTCGTCCTTTATATCAGCTATTTGCCTCATCTCTACATCATACGATTTTTTCTCGTTTTCATATGATTTACTACACCGTCTCACAAACGATATATCTGCTCGTATATCGGTACAATAATTTTTCAATTTTACTGTAAACATTTCGGATGTCAGATTGTTACTATGAGAGAGAAATGCAAAGATAAACATGTACGTGTTAAAGACATACAAGAGAACCCATCCAATATTATAAGCACCGTTCTTATTGCAAAACCCAATTAGTAGAACGAGATGCCCCCATTCTCTCCTTCCCTCTTCTCTAGAGCCTCACTTCTCTCTCCCGCAGTCCGTTACGTCTCTTGCACTACCCATAACCTCCGCCTCTTGCGGCCTCACTGGGGTAATCTGCTCCTGATGAGGAGAAACTCGTCAGATTCTTTAAAATCACATATTCGCCATATAAATCAATTAGAAAGCTTTTGAAGCGGAGAAGGGACAGACACTTTCTTTTATTTCAGATTTTTTTTTTAAATCCTGTAAGAAATTGTTTTCTTTTTAAGTGTATTTCATTTTTAAGAAGAATTTTGTGAACCGTAACTAATGTTGTAGTGATAACTGATACATCGATTAGACTTTCTATGAGCAATTTGTACTATCACTTAAATTTTACTTCTAATTACTAGTAGTATTACTATTATTGTCCGTTCTATACAAGGGCATATGACTGCCTACCAACTTTTAAATATTTAATAAATAGTAATTACAAAACAAAAATTCAGGCATCAATGAATCAAGCCACTGAGTTATATGGTAACGAGTTCCCTTTCCTTACGAAGAACTGAGCGAGTTTTTGGGAATTAAAGAATTGTAATAGAGATTACATGAACAACCCAGGGAAAAGGAAGACCCAGGAAATATCAACACGCGCTTTTAAGAGTGCAATGCTATTATGCATGCATTCCTGAAATTTTACACATAAAGTAAACTGCTAGTAGTCATCTCTCCTCCTAGTCACAACTCACCGTGTCTCGTTGTCAAGTGAATGCACAGATCCCATTTCCCGTTACATTGCTCAATACAAATGTGGGATAAATTAATATCGTATTAGTTTTAGTAAACATTATTATAATCAAGGACTTGCTTAGTTTCTAAACTGTTTCATGACGTAATGTTAATCTGAGAATTACTTTTCATTTGTTTATATGATACTACGTGTATTCTTGCTGAATGTTATCATGCTTCATGATTTCCGCGACACCACTTACCTTTACCAATGATGCAGATGGTAAGGTTGACCTACGTTGCAAATCAATATTCTTTTGGGTTTGATCTGACTGGTTTGCTAACGACCGTTCAACGAAGGTCATTTTAATTTCATTCTGTGTATTTTTAAGACTTTCTATAACAGAACGCCCTATTTTGTCCTACTGAATTCTATATCTCGTCAGAATGTGCTATCTGGATAGGCTGTCACACCCAGCGCAATACGAGAGAGTGATTTCACATTGGGTCCTACCCCTCCTTATAATTCTCAGCCTCTTCCCTTTCAGTCACTCAACCCTACTTTCTTGGCAGTCAGTGTTACTTCTTCCTACGGGCCCCTTTATCTGTTATTCCATTTGCCTGTTCCCCTCCCTTTATTTAAGCACCGGTCCTAGATTATTTGACTCCTCTTGCTGATTTTTACATGATTGTTCAATGACTCTATTATCAAATATCACATTAGATTTGGTATTTCGTTCGCTCATTTAAGTATTAACATTATATTTTCTTACTTAACGTATACTGCTGATAATTGCTTGATTTAAGAATCTTATTGACCCAAATTATTATGCTTCAGGAACTTCATTATTTTAGGTTGACCAGGTTGAATTTTTTTCTGGGTGGATGAAATAATAATATCAGTTTGGGAATAGGTTCACCTTGCTTCACAGCAGCATCGACTCTGGAATCATATAGCAATGTTAATAAAATTTATTTTCTGTTTTTTCAGCCTAGGCTTACTCTATTTCTGATGGATGACTTTACTACTGGCATCACTCTCTGTGGGAGTTCACTGGGCTTTCAAAAGAAGCCGTATATCTTCGGTGGTTTACGGTTACGGGTATGGGTTTATTATCAGAGTATTCACAAATTTAATAGCAATTTCTTAAATTTTGAATGTATAACTAAACTTTAATATGATATTCATGAAGCGTAAAGATTTAATATGATATAACCACTCTCTCAATCATCCACTAATCTCATAATAATATAACTTACTTTGGAACTGCTGGCCGCGATTATATAATGTGGGACGATCAGATTTCTGTATAGTTGTTAAGCATGCACAATAATCTTGCTCTGACCTTACTTCTGAGGATTTATTTACTCCAGGCACACATTCCCAATAAGATCCTTGGGGTTCATTATTGTGTTGCAGTTTTCTGCGCCGGTATTCAGAAATTTAATACAATATTGTCCGCCTAAAAGTATGGGAATATTTATATATGTGGCGGTAAAATATAGAGGAATAATGAAGAACATAATTCATGAAATACCATTTCTTTTTTTTTCAGACATACAACTGCTGTGTATAACAAATAAAATCACTCGGTTTTCAAGGATTTCGGTTTTTTAAGATGTCTTCGAAATATGGGTTGTCAAAAATATATTGACATCATTATTTTCATTATTATTATACAATCGTCATCCTTATCGTTATCATTGATGTTATTAAGTATTATATTTTTCGTAATTACCATTATTATTATTATGTACTTGTATTATTGTTGTTGTTGTTATATTTATCATTCTCATTTATTTATTATTATTATTATTATTACTTATTATTCATTCATTATATCTATTATTATTACTATTATTATTACTAGTACTGTATTACTATTATTGCTATTATAATAATGATCATTATAACTATTATTATGAACTATCTATTACATTTAAAGCATAATACTACTAACGTATATTGAACTGATTGATGATGATAATCAGAAATAATAATAATATAATAATAAATACTATAATAATAATAATAATAGTAATAATACTGATGAGGATCATGCAAATTATCATGATTTAATATGGAATGCTATAATTAATAATAATGATGATGAGACTGATATAGATTGATGATGATGTGATGATGATGGTGATAGATGATGATATGGTGATGCATGATGATGATGATTGACACATGATGATGATAGATGATGTGATGATGATGATGATGATGATTTATCAATATTATTATTGTTAATTATCATTATTATTAATTATTATTGTTATTATTATTATTATTATTTTTTATAATTATAATTATATTATATTTATCATTATCATCTCTACTACTACTATTATTATTGACTTTATTATTATTTTTATCATTATTATCATTATTATTATCATTATCATTATCTTTATCATCATCATCATTATTATTATTATTATATTTTCATAATTATCCTTCTTACTAGCATCCTCAATAGTGACATGAAACTGTCTGCATCCATGCATTGTATCGAAGTCTTGCACATAAAGGAACATTGTTAAGAACACAAAGGCAGGGACAATGACTGACGCACTGGTAGCCAAGCACAAGTGAAAGCAAGTCACAAACAACGTAACACTAATTGATTTTAAAAAGGTATTCGACAACGTGGATCACATTGTGGCTGTGACCCACCTTTACCACCTCAGATGCAGAAGTTCACATGTGTATATTTGTGTCTTTATTTTTGTATATCCACATCTACATCTATATCTATCTATCAATCTATCTATATATAACATCCCTCCCTGACCGGGCTTCGAACCTAGATCACTCTGGGTGTGAAACCGGAAGGCCAGTACTAAACCAACTATATGTCACGATCCACTAAAATGGGTGTGTACCTGTACTGGATCTAACCTAACCCTCCCTAGGACATTAACTACTACTCTACTCGATACATGCCATAATATTGTAATGATAGGCGAGGTTTATCAAACACAACACTACCTCCCCGTGTTGCACTCGGTTGGAAGTTATTTAAAAAAATTCGATATCGACTTGTACTGTACTATGTTTATATATATATCTATATATATATTATATATATATATATATATATCTACTATATTATGTATATATATATTATAGATACTCTATATATATATAAATACTATAATATAATATATTTCATTGTATATATATATAGTATTATATATTATATATATATATACATAGTATCATATATATATATATATATATATATGAAATATCCCTCAATTATACATTTGTATATGTAACTTCTACACATATTTATTTATTTATTTGTTTATGTGGTGTAGTGTGTGTATGTGTGTAGTTTGTGTAGTCTGTAGTCGTGTGTGTGTGTCGTGTCCGTGTTGTGTGTCTTAGTGTGGTGTGTGTGTTAAGGTGTGTATGTGTGTGTGTGTGTGTGGTCATGTGTTTACATATATATATATATATATATTTATATTATATATTATATTATATATAGTAATATATATTATATATATATTATATATAATATATCTATTATTATTATATATAATAGTTATATAACAAATAATATAACACTCTATAGATCAACAATATATTATATGTAATTATTTAATATAGTATGTGTATTATATATCTATATATATATATTATATATTTAAATACATATATATATATATATTCTATAATAATATATATATATATAAATTTATATTCAACATATATCACATGTATTTATACATGTTTGTGTATATTGTACATATATATGTGGTATTAGATATATATATCTCCTACTTTCTAATACGTAATAATCGTACTTAGTCTTCTTACTTCTAACATCTTTAGAATCTCTAATTATGTCTACTTTCTAATTCTACTAGTAAAAGTTCTAATAAACTAAATAATAATATCTCCTTATTATCTTATTAATATCAAACTTAATGCTTCTAATTTAGTACCCTTATTATTTTAAAAAAAAATTACTTATAATATTCATCTATTCAAATCTTAAATAATATAACCAATACAATATTAAAAACGGGGGCTACGGTACCGGCGCGATCATTACTAGCGAGGTGGGGGTAACGGGCGGGGTTCTTTAGTCTCCGTCTGTCTCCCATGTTGATGGGGACGCGGGGGGGTCCTCCCGGGGGCGTCCTCTTATTTCTTCTCTCTCCCCCAACCGCCCCTCCTTCCTCCTCTGCGTCTCTCTCTCCTCCCCGATATATATATATATATATATATACTCATATAAGATACTATTATACTAATATATATATATATGTGTATATATATGTGTATATATTTATTATAATTATATTATTATAATATATAAATATATATATATATATATATATATATATATATATATATATCGTATCACTGTATATAATATATATATATTATATATAACATATTATATTATAAGATATATATATTACTATATATATATAGTATACTATACCATAATATATATCACATTACACACACATATATATACAGTATATCATGTATATATTATATATCATATTATATTATTATACTGTAAATATATATATAAATAATATATATACTATTACATTATATATTATATATATATATCTATATATATAATATATAGATATATATTATATATATTATCTATATATAATATTTTATATAAAACACATACACACTCACACACCACCACACAACACACAACGCACTCACACACCACAGACACAACACACACACACACACACACACACACACACACACCCACACATACACCTACCCCAACACATACACAAATAATAATAAATATAAGTAGCCTATACAAGTATAATTCTATATTCATCATATATATATATATAGATATATATATATTATATACTAGGTATATATAATATATATAGTAGTCATACTATATATATATATATATGTATATATATATAATATAATAATATATGTATCTACTATTATATATCTATTAGTATATATATATGATATATAGATATATTTACTATATATTATATATATATGATATATATATATATAAATAGATATATAGATATATTCTATATATATATATATATTATATATATATGTACTATATTAATATTATATATATTATAGCTATCTATATATAAACACACAGTACGATCGATATCGAATTTTTAAATCAACTTCCACCGAGTGCACACGGGGAGTGTGTGTGAAACCTCGCTATCATTACTCATGTATGAGTAGATAGGTAATGTCCATGGAGGTAGGTAGATCCTAGTTACACACCCATTTTAGTGGATCGTGACATATAGTTGGTTTAGTACTGGCCTTCCGGTTTCACACCCAGAGTGATCTAGGTTCGAAGCCCGGTCAGGGAGGGATGTTATATATAGATAGATTGATAGATAGATATAGATGTAGATGTGGATATACAAAAATAAAGACACAAATATACACATGTGAACTTCTGCATCTGAGGTGGTAAAGGTGGGTCACAGCCACAATGTGATCCACGTTGTCGAATACCTTTTTAAAATCAATTAGTGTTACGTTGTTTGTGACTTGCTTTCACTTGTGCTTGGCTACCAGTGCGTCAGTCATTGTCCCTGCCTTTGTGTTCTTAACAATGTTCCTTTATGTGCAAGACTTCGATACAATGCATGGATGCAGACAGTTTCATGTCACTATTGAGGATGCTAGTCGAAGGATAATTATGCAAATATAATAATATAATTAATGATGATGATGATAAAGATAATGATTCATGATAATAATAATGATAATAATGATAAAAATAATAATAAAGTCAATAATAATAGTAGTAGTAGAGATGATAATGATAAATATAATATAATTATAATTATAAAATAATAATAATAATAATAATAACAATAATAATTAATAATAATGATAATTAACAATAATAATATTGATAAATCATCATCATCATCATCATCATCATCATCATCATCATCATCATCATCATCATCATCATCATCATCACCATCATCATCATCATCACCATCATCATCATCATCATCATCATCATCATCATCATCATCATTATTATTATAATCATTATCATTATTATAATCATTATAATTTGCACGATCCTCATCATTATTATTACTATTATTATTATTATTATTATTATTATTATTATTATTATTATTATTATTATTATCATCATCATCATTATCAATATCGTTAGTATTATTATCTTTATGTTAATGATATTCATAATAATATTTATAATGATCATTATTATAATAGCAATAATAGTAATACTAGTAATAGTAATAATAATAATAATAATAATAATAATAATAATAATAATAATAATAATAAATATAATGATAATAATAACAACAACAACAATAATACAAGTCATAATAATAATTATGGTAATTACGAAAATATAATACTAATAACATCAATGATAACGATAATGATGACGATTATAATAATAATGAAAATAATGATGTCAATATATTTTGACAATCCCATATCCGAACATCTAAAAACCGAAATCCTCTGAAAACCGAGTATTTTTTTGTTATACACAGCAGTTTTATCTGAAAAAAAGAAATGTATTCATAACTTATGTTCTTCATTATTCCTCTATATTTTTACCCCACATATATGAATATTCATACTTTTAGCGGCAATATTGTTTAAATTTCTGAATACCGGAAAACTGCAACATAACTGACCCCAAGGATTTCTTATGTGGGAATGTGTGCCTGTAGTAATAAATCCTCAGAAGTAAGGTCAATCAAGATTATTGTGCACTGCTGAAATCTATACAGAAATCTGATCGTTCCCCATTATATAATCGCGCCCACAGTTTCCAAATGTAAGTATATTATTATGATTATTGATTATTGGAATGGTTATCATATTAAATCTTTACGCTTCATGAATATCATATTAAGTTTAGTATTACTTCAAAATTTAAGAATTGCTATAATTTGTAATACTCTGTAATAAACCCATACCCGTAACCGTAACCCGTAACGCTTCTTTGAAGCCCAGTTGAAACTTTCCCAGTGATGCAGTAGTAAGTCATCCTCAGAAAATAAGTTAGCCTAGGCTGAAAAAGAATAATTTTATTAACATTTCTGCTACATGATTTCCCTCGATGCTGCTGTGAAGCCCAGGTGAACCTTTCCCAATGATATTATTATTTCATCCGCAGAAAAAATTCAACCTGGTCAACCTAATAATAATGAAGTTCATGAAGCATAATAATTGTCAATAAGATTCTTAAATCAAGCAATTATCAGATATACTTAAGTAAGAAATATAATGTTAATACTTAAATGGCGAACGAATACCAAATCTAATGTGATATTTATTAATACTCATTAACAATTCATTAAAATCAGCAAGAGGTAAATTAGGCCGTGCTTTAATAAAGGCAATGGAAAAGATAAAGGGGCCCTGTAGGAAGAATAACCTGACTGCCAAGAAGTCAGGGTGAGTGACTAGGAAGGTGAATTTATGAGGGTGTAGGACCCTATGTGAAATCCGTCTCTCGTTTGCCTGGGTGTGCAGCCATCCAGATTCTATAGCCATTCTTGACGGATATAGAATTCAGTAGGACCACATAGGGCGTTCTTCTAGAAAGTCTTAAAAAATACAGAATGAATAAAATGACCTTCGTTGGACGGTCGTTAGCAAACCAGTCAGATCAAACCCAAAAGAATATTTTGATTTGAACGAGGAAACCCTTTCCTCGCATCTTTGGAAAAAGGAAATGGTGTCGGGAAATCATGAAGCATATAACTTTCGCAAGAATCACGTGTATATATAAACAAATAAAAAGTAATTCTCAAAATTAACTTAAACGTCTGAAACATTTTTAAAAATAAGCAAGTCCTTGATTATAATAGTGTTTGCTAAAACTAATACGATATTAATTTATCCCACATTTAAAGCATGTACGGGAAATGGGTATCTGTGCATTCATTTTACAATCGAGACGGCTGTTGTGACTGATCTTAGCAGTTTTTTAAATTGTGAAAAAAACGGAACATGCTAATAGCTTTGACTCTTAAAAAGCCGGTGTTGATATTTCCGGGTCTTCCTTCCCCCTTTGGTTTTGTTATGTAATCTTATTACAATTTTTTTAAATTCCAAAAACCCTCATTTCTTCGTAAGGAAAGGGAACTCGTTACCATATAACTCAGTGGTTTTGATTCATTGTCCCGAATTTTTGTTTTGAATTACTATTTTTTAAAATATTTAAATTTGGTAGGCAGCATATGCCCTTTATAAACGGAAAATAATTTAATACTACAGTTTGAAAAAAATTTTTAAGGTGAAAATTTGGGGTTTTTAAGAAAAAATGTTCAATATCGTGGGTAAAAAATTTTTGACAAAAGTTAAGGTTTAAAAAATGAAAAAAAAGGAACAGTGCTGCTTATGTTTCAAAACAATGATTTTTGGGAAGAGAGCGAGAAGGAAAGAAAATTAATGAGCGAAGAGGGGGTTAAGGGAGCAAAAAAAAGGGGTAACACTGCGAGAGAGAAATAAAGAGGGAAAAAAGCATTTTCTCAGGGTTGCATAGGGGGCTAAGGAAAGGGTTTTTTATTTTAAAAAATTTTAATTTATTTTTTATATAAAATTTTAAAATTTTATATTAAAATTTTTTATAAAATTTTTTGTGGTTGTGTAATATAAAAAAATTTCTTTTAAATTTTTAAAAATTTAAAAATATATATCAAATAAATAAAAATATATATTATAAAAAAACAAAAAAAAAAAAAAAAAATTTATAAAAACAAAAAAAAAAACCCTAAAAAAAACCCCCCAAAAAAAAATACAAACCCAAAATTATTAAAAACCCCCAAAAAATTTAAAAAAACAATTTTTGCATTATTTATTTAATTTTTTTTAAAAAATTTAAAATTTAATAAATTTTTATATATTTTATTTAATTTTTTTTTTTTTTTTGTTTTTTTTTTAAAAAAATTCTTTATTGTTTTTTTTTTTTATTTAAAAATTTTTTTTATTTTTAATTTTTAAAAAAATTTATTTTTTTATTTTTTTAAATTTTTTTATTTATTAAAAATTTTTTTTTTTTTATTTTATTTTTTTATTTTTTTTATTTATTTTTTTTTTTTTTTTTCTTGTTTTTTTTTTTTTATTTTTTTTTTTTTTTTATTTTCCTTTCTCTATTCTTTTCTTTTTTTCTTATTTTTTTTTTTTTTAAATTATTTTTAATTATATTTTGTAAAAGGATAGATAGATAGATGAAAAGATAGTGAAAATTGTGTCCGTTTTCCATTTATCTTTATTATAATTAAAAAATTTTTAAAAAATTTTAAATATTTTTAAAATTATTTTATTATTTATAATTTATTATTTTATTTTTAATATATAATTATATAATTTTTTTGTTTTTTTTGTGTGTGTGTGGTGTGTTGTGGTGTTGTGTGTGTGTTTTCAAAATTGTTTTAACATCGGACTGAGGAGAGGGAAACATGGACTGACGATTAACTGCCAAAAAAAGTGAATGGAACGGGATAAGCGAAGGCAATTTTAAAAATTGGGGAAGCTGGATAAATCAGATGGACATAAAGTGCAGAAAAGGATACAAAGAGAAATGGAATGGCAGTCAAGAAAAGATTTTTAAAGGCTACATCGGTCGGTGCTAACGCAGAATGTGGTTTGGGCGATAAGGAAGTCTGGAAAAGAGACTGGGGCTGCAGAAAGGGGTTTTTTTACAGAAGAATGCTTCGAATATCGTGGGTACAGAGGTGACGAATGTTTAAGTGTTAAAGAAGATGAAAAGAAAGAGAGACAGTGGAAATCTGCTGGTCATGTTCTCAGAGAGGACGGAATGAGTTGGTGGGAGAGAGAGCGAGAGGAAGGTAGAGGATAATGATGATCGAATGGATGAAGAGACTGAACGTGTAGAACAAGAAAGATACGGGTAACACTGCGAGAGACAGAAATAAATGGAGGAAGAACAAGCCATTATTCGTCCCCCGGCGAATCCATGGCATGAGGGGAAGGTGTTTTTTAATATATTATATATATATATATTTTTTATATATAAATATATAAATAAAAAATATATATATATATATATATATATATATATTATATA
>NC_051420.1:18094962-18097462 GCF_015228065.2 Penaeus monodon
CCCCGACTCTCTTCCATTACCTGCAGGCCAGGAAGACTAGTGCAGTTGGGACTGTGCGTCTCAACCGGCGTGGCATGCCCTCGGACCTGCAAGCGAGTCGGGGACAAATCGACTTCCGGTCCAGCAAGACCGGAATGATCTGCCTTCAGTGGGTGGACAAGCGTCCTGTTACGATGCTTTCTACCGCCCACACCAGCAAGGTCGTTACCCTGCCTCCCAACCGCCGAGGGGTGGAGAGGTCGAAGCCTGAAGTTGTCGTTGCCTACAACAACGGCATGAAGGGCGTCGACCTTTCGGATCAGCTGGCGCAGTCATATCCAACGACGAGGAAGACCGTCAAATGGTATAAGATAATTTTCTTTTACCTGTTGGATATGGCTACGACCAACGCGCTGGCTATCCACCGGGCCCTCGGCGGAAAACTTACACAGTTTGAGTTCCGCAATTATGCAGCTTGCACTCTGCACAACCTCTACAAGGTTGTCTAAAAGATGATAAAAATGAGTGATTCTCTGACAAGTATTATTTGCACGATGCAGTTTTTAAATGTTTATTATTTCAAAATGTAGGCATTGTGTGTTTTCCGTTGATTTTGCATAATTGTGTAGGTGGTTTAATTTGTTTAGATGAACAGCAGTGTATGTGAATGGTAATTCCTTGTGCTATTACAGTTACTACGACTTATTATCATGACCCTCATTAAGTTCCTGCAATTCTTAAAAATATTAGAAATGGGAAAAACTTAACAGTAAAGTCATTCTCTCTCCTTCTCTCTCAAACGAGACCTGTAACTTGTTTTACTTTTCCTGGGATTTTCAGAGAAAATATTCTCTTAAATGTTAACTTGCCAAAGCTGTTTCGTTGTCCTTTTCCCAACATTTTACACTGCAGCTCTGCCACTGGTCTTGACAGGGTGATTTTGTATTATGTATTATAATATTATTTCAGCTATAAAAATTATGGTACACAAAAGAAGATTCAGTATCTTATAGCAAACTGCCATTCAATATGTTCTCTTATATTTTACTCAGACTTCTCAAAACATCGCCAACACAATACAACCCTCCTCCAACATTATTAAGGTACTTGTACCTGAAGTATTAGGAATGGCATTCGCTGACGGTGCAGTTGTTCCTGAAGTGCTAGAAACTGGTATCATGAGTAGAGCTGGGCAAATGGAGTCGGAATTATGCGTAATGGCTAAATAATTGCTCACCAAGCAAATTCCAGTGAATACCTGAATTCATTCCGGTATTCAATGCTGCTAAACAGGTGGGAATGCATTCCCACCTGTTTAGCAGTTACAATGCAACTGCCATAATTAGTATGGTAGCTTTTTCACTGAAACTGCACAAGCAAGACGCTAGGATTTTAACCTCATTATATAAACACTGACATTTTTTCTCCTTTTATTTCATACTGGTTTTATGTTGAGCCTTGTCATCAGCATCTGGCACCAGAAGTGTATGAAATTATTTATATAATCATAAATTTATAGCGAAAATAGTTAATGTTTATTTTAATCTTCGGCCATGTATATGTAGTATGTCATCTTATATCTATGGGTCAATAATATGATGCCAGAAAGTTATATTTCATGTCACATTTGTAAATTATGGGATATATATATTTTACCTTATGTCCTGTAACATAATTCAAATTCAAGAATTACATCCCCCATGAATTATTCAGGAGCTATTATTATTTATAGAAGTGAATTACAAGCAATAGCAACACCGGCACACCCTATACTATTGCACAAAGAATGAAAAAGATATGTCACACACACAAAAAAGTCATTTGTTAATACTCTACACTTTTATATCAGCAACCACAGCCTTTGTTTGCACGAAGGTAATTGGTTCGGAAAACAGAATATTCGTGACAAGCAAGCGTTTTCTTCGTCTAGTTATACGACCGATAAGCTAAAATAAAATTGTGCGAGTGTGTGTATGTGTGTGTGCGTGTGCGTGTGTGTGTGTGTGTGTGCATACATACATATATATTATACATATTATATTATAGATAGATAGATAGATAGATAGATAGATAGATAGATAGATAGATAGATAGATATTTATACATATATATATTAGAAAAATCTTATTTTGACAAACTCAAGAATTGAAATACATGGCATACCAGTAAAACCAAAATAAAGAAATAGAACGCCTTATTTTGAGAAAAAAAAAACACCTACCAAACTCCAAAAACTTCACAACGAAAATAGGGGGGGAAAGTCGTACCAACTTCCCTTCACAAGAATCCGCGGAAGGGCAAAATCTCCGAGGGACTTCGCGGAGGAAAGAGCGTTCGGCTCCGGAAGCTGTACTTTGTCGCGTCTGTTTTTATCTCCCGCTGATGATGCGACGCCGCTCTCTTCTTTCTTCAGAGTTTGGTCGTTATTATCATTCCTGTTTTTAGTGTCATTATTATTGATATCATTAATAACTTGGCTGTTTATATTTTTGTTTATTATAATTCCATTTTAGTGAAAATA
>NC_051420.1:18120721-18150721 GCF_015228065.2 Penaeus monodon
CAACACACACTCACTAAACTCACTCACTCATCATCACACACACACACACACACACACACACACACACACACACACCCCACACACACACACACCAACACACACAACACACACCACACACATCTATCTACGTTGTCTATCAATTTACAACCCTATCACTATCTATACATATCTCCCTATATCTATCTATACGTGTGTGTGTGTATATGTATGTATGTGTATAATTATTTTCATAAACAAAATATAAAAATATGAAGCACTCTTTATTAGTCATATTTAATAGTTACTTCATTTTCCCTCACTCCTGGAGAAGTATAGCATGTCTATAATATTTAAACAAAACTTTAAAGATTATGTAACCATGTGATTTAGATGATCATAATGTTCATAATACTTGATCATAATAACAAAACTTTACAATCCTAACCCATGACAAGAACAAATTATACTTTTGACGTGTAAAATCAATAAATTCACGACTCCTGCTTATTCCAGATGACCTCGGCTTCATGAAGCGGATTAAGTAATCTAATTAGGACAACCCTTTTCATTCATGATCGTGGCTTCGTGCTGATAAGTAGGCCTTCAAGAGCGTTCGCTTATATTATGATAGAATATAAGCATAAATATCACAAAGATTTTCAATAGTGTTTGGTAGTATTGGAAACTGAAAAACTGAAGTTTTTAAGGGGTTCTTTTTTCAGTACCATTTCATGTTTTTAAATATATAATGATGATGATGATAATGACGATAAATGAAAAAACAAGAGAGAGAAAAACAACGCGATTAATGAGAGTTTCTAAACCAGGAATGGAGAGAAAATGGTGAGAAAAAATTTGGATCGGAAACCGTTTCAGCGTGATTGTGTCCGATTAACATCAATCTCCTTTTCCAGATTGAGCTGATAAAAGTGGCTCGGACAGCAAAGTCGAAAAGTCGACTGTGACGTTTTTTCACTCTCTATCTCTTTTTTAATAATAAACTTTAAATCAATGGTTTACAGCAATAACTATGCTTTGGAAAACAAATTCAGAAAATATATTACTTAGCAAATTAACGAAAGGGAATGAGAGAAAAAAGGAAATATTGAAAAATACATTTTGTATTTTCGACAGTACGCCGTTTAAGTCGGACTTGTAAAACAGAAAATGAGAAGCAGCAAACACGAGAGCCCTTTTTTTCGGTCTACTCACTTTTCAGTCGCCAAAGTAAAAAGCAAGGGTTATATGCAAAAACACTTTTTTTACGAGGCGCTAATTACCTATTTTTTTCGCCAAATACTCAGTTTTATAAAAACATTTTTAAATCAATTTTAGAAAGGTATTAAAACAAGACTATAAAAGAAAAATAATGTAGAGAAGAAGCGACTATAAGCTTTATCTGCAGAATCTGAACCTGCTTGCTTTATAAATCATACTACTGCATTAATACTTGACAAATTTAAAAAGTGTCCGTACTATAGTTGCCTAAAATGACGATTTCCAAGCTGCCATTATCTACAGTACGGTTTTGGGAATGACGTAAAGGTGCAATTAAGGAACACATTTAAAAACACAAGATGGACAGCTTCGTCGAGCAGCTGTCCTAATAAGTCATTCTAACTTTTCAGATCGTAAATGGTGCTAATAACTCATCCTTGCCACGCCACAGATTCTTGTAAATTACATGGCACTCCTTGTAAGTCGGCCTCCTTTTCTTCCTAACGTTCCTCAACAACCCCCTTTCTTTCTACAGTGTTTATATCTTGAATAAATGGATATAAATGAAAAGCAGCAGCACTGCTTAATGACCTAAACCTATCTAATAAACTAATCTGTCAGCAGTGCCTAAAAATTCTAATAATCATCTAATTACACTATAAAAGGTAACCACATACAATAAGGAAATTTTTCCAAATTTAGACGTTGTCCAGTTTCAGTATACAGTATAACCCCGTGGTACAAAAACCTCAAGCGTGTGGTGTAGTTGAGGGTAAGGTATCCCAACAATGTGTCCAGGAGAGGTGCTTCCCTTCCTCTGTTAAATTAGTTTCAGAAACGAGGATACTAAAGCTGCCAGCCGAGGACAGTCTGCAATTTGCGGCTCAAACATAATCAATACTCGCATGCAGTCTTATGAGCCGTGTATAGATTAACGTATTAACAAACGTCACAAGCGGAATGAAACTTGAACTCACACACTTTTGGAGAAAATGAAGATGATGATATTGATACTGATGGTGATAATACTGCCGCTGCTGCTGCTGATGATGATAAAAATGAAGAGAATAGTAACAATAACCATAACAACAACAATAATAAGAATAATAAGAATGAAAATAATATTGATAATAATAACAGTAATGATAATTATGATGATGACGATAATGTGATGATGATGGTGATGATGAAACTAATAATGATAATAATAAAAATAATGGTTAAATGATGGTAATGATGAGGATGAGGATGAGGATGATGACGATGATAATAATAACAGTAATGATGATGATGATGATGATAATAATAATAATAATAATAATAATAATAATAATAATAATAATAATAATAATAATAATAATAATAATAATAATAATGGTTGTGATAATGATAATAGTAGCATCAGTATTGGTAATTATAATGCAGTCATAATAGTGCTAATGATACTAATGATTATAATAAAAATAATGAAATAATAATCCTAATAACAACAGCAAAACAACAAATAAGAATAATAGTGATAATGAATATTATGATGGTGGAAATGATATATATAATATATATATATATATATATAATATATATATATATATTATATATATATATATATATATGTATATATAATGATAATTCTAATATTGATGATATTACTAATAATAACTTATCAATAATCATAATACTAATGAAATAATAATTACAGTGATAATAATAATAATAATAATAATAATAATAATAATATTATATTATTATTATTATTATTATTGTTGTTATTATGATGATGATGATGATGATAGTGATGGTGATGGTGATGATGATGTTCATAATGATGATCATGGTGATGGTGGTAATGATGATGATCATAATGAGAGTGATAATAAAGAGGATGATGTTTATAGATAAACAACATTGTTGGATTTTATGAACTGTGATTTAAGGCATAAATTATGAATCATAAGTAAGCCACCAATAGAAGCTAATTCAGTTTCGTTCATGGGACAAAGAAAGCTCTTTGTGTTTGAACTTCATGTTGACTGCATATGCTGCATCCACAGCGATTTTAAATATTTCATATTATAGCTTGTAAGGTAAGCTACTAATGACCTGAACGGTGACGCGGTAACAACTTTGAATTATAAAGATGATGATTATAATGACGATAAAGATGATAGTGATGATGACGATGATAGCGATAACGATGAGACAAAGCGAGTAACGTGAAAATTGAGTATAAATAGATATAAATAATGGTAAGCATTATTATATTATTTTAGCATGAACCCACCATAGAGACAATTATGAGAAAATAAAGAGTATTCTGACTGTGATTACCTCGGCGCCATGGCTGTCAATGTCTGTCAAGTAACCGTTACTGTAGAATGTTCTCGAGTGAGTTTTACGATCTTTTATTATATAATTAGGTTAACATAGGCGAGGAAACACCCGTCATTCTCCAATATTATTAACCCTCAGTGCAAGAATACGTCAGTGATAAACACTCATCTGCACACCGCAGTTGGGAGAAGTGTTGATTTTATCTAACCTGTTCTTGTAGATAAATTCAATACCATTCACAAATTACTATGCATGTTATTTAAGTGAAGTGTATTGACAAAGGAAATTAAACACATTCCGATACACTCACACAAAAGCAAAGCAAAAAAAAAAAAAAAAAAAAAAAAACAATTAAATTTAAATTTTGCAGTTACATGCATTCGGTTTTGAGAAGTTGGAGATAATTTGATAAACAAATTTCTGACTTGCTGTTGAATTGAAAGTACCATTAATGCTATGGGATTATCTTGAATTAAAGTAATGCTACTGAATGACCCCTCTGGATAATTGTAGATTAATAGATACTTGCATGAGGAAGCTGTAATCATTCATATTGTTTTAAGATTTTTTTTCACTTGTATTTTCGTGGCGTTTCACATCAAAACAGAAAATACTGCATGGAAAATCCTTTTGCGCTTTATTTCTGAAATACTGAATATGCCTTTTCCTCTGCCAGGCTCTCTCTCTCTCTCTCTCTCTCTCTCTCTTTCTCTCTCTCTCTCTCTCTCTCTACTCTCTCTCTTCATCTCACTCTCACTCTCACTCTCACTCTCACTCTCACTCTCTCACTCCTTCCTCTCTCTCTCTCTCTCTCTCTCTCTTTCATTGTTACTCTAATTTGCTCTCACTTTTTTCTCTCTCCCTCTCCCTCCCGCTCTCACATTCATTCTCACTCTCAATCCCTCTCCCTCGCCCTCTCGCTCTTTATCTTTCCTTCTTGTCACATAGATATATTTCTATGATGATAAACATACGAAATGACATTAAAACTACCTCAGTATCTGTGTCTTTGCTTGTGTAGGAAGAGATGTGTGTCAGAAGTATAGTTCCGGGATATGTGGTAATAAGCATAATTGGTTAAGGAAATGTTCTTTGGTCTTTGTAGGCTCTCTCGCCAAGTGATTCCACGAACCCAAAAAGGTCGGGTTTTTTTAACAATTCGTTCGGACTTTGTTATGCACTAAATTGGTTTGATAAATGACCAGAATTGTTTTAAGATTATGATTACGCGATGGTTAAAAATAAATAATTTTTCCGCCTGTATTTTCAGTGGCGTTCCACATCAAAGCAGGATTTGTGTTATATACGCAGAAAATACTGCGTGAACAAATCCTTTTGCGCCTTATTTTTAAAATAATGAATATGCTTTTTTCCTCTGCCAGGCTCTCTCTCTCTTCCGTTCCTACTCTCACTCAAACTCCCTCTCACTCTTTTTTACTCTCTTCCTCTCCCTCTCGCTCTCACACTCAGTCTCTCTTTCGCTCTCATTCTTAGTCACTCTCGCTCTCACTCTTATTTTCTCTCTCTCTTTCTCTTTTCATTTCCTTACAATTACATAAATAATTTTCTATGAGGATAAACATACGAAATGACATTAAAATAACCTCAATATCTGTGTCTCTGTGTGTGCATCAGATCTGTTAAGTTTCGGGATATTTGGTAATTCAACAGCATACTTGGTTAAGGAATTAATCTTTTTAGGCTTTTCGTCAAGTGATTCCACGAATCCGAAAAGGGTCGGTCACTTTTAACAACTCGTTCGGACTTTGTTATGCACTAACTTGCTTTTGACAAATTGCCAGAATTCTTTTATACCATTATAAACTACGTTGAAGAGAGCAGGTTTGGAGTGGCCTCTACCCACGACAACTAAATTTATAATTACACGGATCCGTATCCAGCTATAATTCTAAGAACATAAAAATCGCTTCGATAGTTTTTACGCAAATAATAATAATAATAATAATAATAATAATAATAATAATAATAATAATAACAATGAAACCGATGGAATTGGTATCTTGTCAAAACCACTATGATCTATTCGAAAGTATACAGAGTTTGGTAAATTCCTTTTAACCACACACACACTAGAAAGCATAATGGAAAAATATTTTTATTTTCATAAACGCAAGCAAGTAAATAAATGTGAAATTCCGAATTTCGCTATTTTTCCGCGACATGAAAATTGCCTTTAAAAATCAACGAAAATTTATTTACAGCAATTAACGCGCCAAAGTACATGGACATTTAGATAAACGGGTTACGATTTGGCAACAACAACAAAAAAATCGGTTAATTACACACAACGCGGATTTCGACATACATGTGTAAAAAATGTTTTCGAGATAATCGCAGTTTTAGGTTATGAGTTATTCATCTTCCGATGTAGGGTTCACCTTGGCTTATTAAGAGACTTGCGTAATGCCAATATTCGTGCACTGCTAAGATTTATACAAGAATCAAACGATCAGATTATTCCCAGTTATCTGTACGGATTTACAGTTATCTACTTGTGTCCCCAGTTCCCATGTATGCCTACGATAATTTGATTTCTTTCTGTTATGATACATCCGGATTGACAGTTATCTACTCCGGTCCCCAACTCTATTTACTTTAATATGACTTATTCCAAATTATTAAGTATAATGTCTTTAATTGTATTAATATATTTCTTTAAATGTTTTAACATAAGTTCTTTTTCTAATTTCTCTAACATCATTTCTTTAAATGTATTGTTAATAATGATTTCTTTCAATATGACAATAATTTCTTTCACAATAAAAACTAATGTATCAATATGATTTCGGTCATCCTATTATTAAAATTATTTCTTTTAATGTCAGAATGTATTAATATAACAATGTTTTGTTAATTACTAATTCTTTCAATATATGAAAATAATTTCTTTCAGTGTATTAATATCATTTCGTTCAACCTATTGTTCCGAATGATTTCTTTCAGTATGTTAATATTAACATACTGAAAGAAATAATCATTTTAAAGAATGTTTTGTTGATGTAATTTCTTTCAACCTATTGTTAACAATGATTTTATTGTGTTGTTTATAATGATTAGAATGAATATCATATCAGATTTCGTATTCGTCTTCCAGTTAAGTATTAATACGATACTTCTTGTCTAATAACTCCTATATCATTTCAAGTGACGCTTTCTGGAAACCTGCGAAGAAAGGTCAAAATGTGCTGAGGATGACAAGTGTACATATGTGTGTGTGTGTGTGTGTGTGTGTGTGTGTGTGTGTGTGTGTGTGTGTGTAGTGTGTGTGTGTGTGTGTGTGCGCATGAATGTAAATGAATATATATATATATATATATATATATATATATATATATATATATATATATATATACATACATATACATATACACACACACACATATATATATATATAATATATATATATATATATATATATATATATATATATATATATATATTGTAGTGTACGGCTGCGCACTCGCCGACTCTAAGGTCGATCTCGCCTGGACTGACATCGTCCTCGGGCGCCGAGTGGTTGAGGCCGGGTCTTACCATGCCACATGCTGCCTTCTCTACCACGGAACAAAGGACGTGGGGAACTCTGCGATGCTGCCATTGACTTGGATGAGGACGTCCCGGGCTCCGCTTCCACCAACGAGGCGGGCAGTGTTAAGAAATAATATGAAACAGGTTATAAAAAAACCAACGAACGTATTTTAAACCAAGGCTCGTTACTTGGATGGTGTGAAGTCTCCGAGAAAAATAAAAGATTTATTTATTTCCCAAGTCCCATACCGTAGATATTTACAGCCCGAAATGTACAGTTTTCGCGTAAATTGTACATTACCAGTTTTTTCCTATGTATACTTTCCTTCCAAAGTGTCACAATAGCCCTGAAGGGAGTAATGGTCGTTGATAGTGTTTTTCTCTCCTCTCTTTTCACGGTTGTTTGGGTCGTGGCTTGTTTGGACTGCCGGACTATCGGGTTGGTAGTCCAACACTTATTTGCATATCTTCTTCTTTTCGCGCCATGCCTGGGGCATGGCTGAGGGTCTTTTCGGGTATAAAATACCCCTAGTTTGTGAGGGGAAGACAGTTCGGTCCTGACTTCTGTGGTCAATAGTGGTTCCGCTCTCGGTGTTTGTGCTCGCTTTGGATTTACTTCGCTTTGGATTTACCTCGCTTCACGCCAGGATTGACGAACTCGTTTTTATCACAAAGTTAAGTATTTATTGGTTGTGTGTAGGAGACACCTGGTCTCTTTTGGACTTTGGCGTGTGACACGCTTCATCACCATCTGTGGGGTGCACTCTCTCTCTCTCCCAAAGCAGCACTTTGTGAACTCAAAGTATCAAGAGTACAAAAGGACCACTTCACACAGAAGGAACACTGCTTGAGGATCCGTACCTCCAGTGTGCCATCCCTTTATTTTAAACTAAGTCAATACTTAGTTTCCTTCCCTCAGCTCGAGGATCCATACCTCCTGGGAGGAAGGCTTATTTCATTAAGTCTCGTCCATAATAATTTCAGGGCCATTTTACATTTTACTTTCTTTTACTTTGTCTCGATTTGTTGTCTTGATACTGCCTGACCTTGTGGGTGTCAGGCAGTCCGTGCTTTTGTGGTCCCCTTTGGCGTTATTCTATTATTTGGCCTTCGACGCTAAATTATGTTTCTTACATTATATATCTAAATCATATTTCTTATTTGTTTACACAAGTGTTTTTATTCAGAGTTTAACAGCACCAGTTTTTATTTTTTATTTTTTTCGTTAATCTCCATTTTGGGTTGGAGATTAACCTGTTCATATTAGGGATTGGCAGTGTTTATGCTAACACTCTGTTTAAAAAATACTTATGGAGTTGGGACGCCAACTTAGGAGTGAAAAATACACTAAGTCATTTTTGAGTATATCTGGTGTGGCTTTCAAGTGCATCACCCCCGCTGTGATCAAATTGGTGATGTACGCATCTATGAAATTTCTGTGACTGAAATATTCCTGTAGACCTCCCTAATGAGTGCGATTTGCTCAATAAATAAATATCATACTATCGTAGAGCTTTCACTCGGCCCCAGTCAAATAAACAAATGATATTTACATCTTAAGTCTGGTTCAGACTAGGCTGAATGCTTGAAACTTTTGGGCTCGGGTCTCCTTAACAACACATTGCTGGTTACTCTATCTCGCAACCCCTGAAAGGCTGTAAGAAGGCTAGATGAATCGGAGTATATTAAGCTATACTCTAGAACAGACCATAACTTTGCTATACTGGGTTCCCACTTCCAGCAGGTGGATGCTCAAAATGAAGGGAAGAGGAAGAATTTTATGATCTGCATTTTTCTTCCAAACACGTCCACGCAGACGCTCGCCTACGCTATTCCCTTTTCACATATACACACTTACACATCCAACATCAGCACATACATCCTTACTTTCCTTCCACCTTCTTTCATACAATATTCACACCACCATACACAAACACACACGGTCCGAACTACTAATGCGGGGGTGGCAGCGTGCCTAGGCTGGAATCTTACATCTGTCACTGCAGACAAATTTTTCCCAAAATAAAATCTATATTGCTCGGTGAGCCCGAACTCAACAGATATTAGTGAATTTTATGGTCTACGCCCCGCTACATAATATAATATAAACACATATAACATATGAAGTAGAGATATAGATAGATATGAGTATAATATATATGAGTATATAGATATCATACATAAATAGACATAAAACATAACAATAAGAATAATATAGACATATAATATATAATAAGATAAGATATATATAGATATAGAATACTATATATATAAATAGATATGAAGATAATAAGATAGAAAGATATATAGATATATAGATATAGATATAGAAATAGATATAGATATCGATAGATAAAGACAGTGATATAATATAGACATAGTATATATAGAATAATATATATATATATAGATATTACCATAGATAGATATATATAAGTTATAGATATATATGAACATATAATAGATAGACATAGAGATGAGATTAAGATATATATAGAGAATAGAGATAGATAAGATGACATTAGATATAGTAAAATATATATATGATAAGAAGGTAATAGAGATAGAATATATATATAACATAATAATGATAAATATATAGAAGTAGAGATAGATCAGATAATATATTATAAATATTATAATAATAGATATATAAGAGTATATATATCTATGATATATTATAATGTATAAGATATATATGATAAGATATATAATATAGAAAGTATATAATATGTATAAGTGGGCCCCCCCCAAAAAAAAACCCCCCCGGGAAAAAAAAAAAGGCCCCCCCCCCCCCCTGTTTAAAGGGGGAAGGTAAAAAAATTTCCCCGGAGTTTTTAAAAAAAAAATTTAAGCGGGTTTTTTCTATTTGGAAAAAAAAAAAAAAAGGGAAAAAAAAAAAAAAAAAAATTTTTTTTGTAAATATTTTTTTTGGGGTTTTGGAAAAAGTTTTTAAATTTTTTTAAAAATTTTTGTTTAAAATTTTTCCATAATAATTAAAAGTTTTAAAAATTTCCTTTAATTTTTTAAAATTAAAATTTATTAGAGTGGAAATTAAAAATTTATTATGCATGAGGGGTTTTGTTTTTGGAAAAATTTTTTTATTTTTTTATTTCGTTTTTAAATTTTTCAAATTTTAATATAAATATATTATTTTTTAAGAATATATATAATATTATATCTTTGTTTTATAAAATATTAATATATAAAAAGAATAAAATAAAAGGGGTTTTTTATTGGAGTATTGAATTAAATATGGTAAAAAAATTTGTTAAATTAATTTAATTTTGGGAGTAATAAAGAAAAAAGGGGGTTTTTTTTAGTATATGATTATAGAAAATAAAAATAAAAATAATTATAAAAATTATAGTTTAAAAATAAAATTATTGATTTATATTAGAATAATATATACAAGGTTTAAAAATATCATTAAGTTTTTTTTTTTTTTTTTTTTGTTTTAAGAGTATATTTGTTATTTTATTATATGAATAGGGGTATGTTTTTCTTTTTTTTTTTTATTTATGAAATTATTTTTAAAATTTATATATTTTTATTATTTTGTATTAATATTTTTATTTTTTGTATTTTTTTATATTATTTTTATCTTTATTTTATTTTTTTTTTTTTTTATTTTTTAAATTTTTTGTTAATATTATTGTAGCGGGGCGTAAAACCCCAGTAAAATTTCACTATTTGGGGGTTTCGGCTCAACCGGAATAAGATTTTTTTTGGGAAAAGATTTGTCTGCAGGAAAAGATGTAAGTTTCCCGGCCTACGGCCCCCCCACCCCCCGTTTAGAGTTGGGGAAACCCGTGTGTGTTGGTATGGGGGGGAAATTTTAAAAGAAGGGGTGGAAGGAAAAAGTAAGGAGTATTGTGAATGTTGGATGTGAAAAGTGGTATATGTAAAAAGGGGAAAATAGGAGGCCGAGGGTTGCGGGGACGTGTTGGAAAAAAAAGCAAGACAAAAAATTTTTCCCTCTTCCTTCATTTTGAGCACCCACTGCTGGAAGGGGAAAACCCCGGTATAGAAATTTATGGTTTTCGGTATCAGTTAAATACTCGATTCATTAGCTTTTACACCCTTTAGGGGTTGCGAGATAGAGTAACCAGCAATGGTTGTTAAGGGAGCCCCCGAGCCCAAAAAAAGTTTCAAGCATAGCCTTAGTCGAACCAGAACTTAAGAGTAAAATATCTTTTGTTTATTGAGGGGCGAGGAAAGCTCTAGTAGTATGATATTTATTTTTTGAGCAAATCGCACCATTAGGGGGGTTTTACAGGAAAATTCAGTACAGGAAATTTTCATAGGGTACATCCCCAAATTTTGATCACGGGGGGTGATGCACTTGAAAGCCCCACCAGATATCCCAAAAAAATGACTTGGGTTTTATTTTCACTCCAAATTTGGGTCCCAACTCCATAAGTTTTTTTAAACAGAGTTTAGCATAAACAATGCCAACCCCTAATATGAACAGGAATTCCCCAACCCCAAAAGGAGTTTAACGAAAAAAATAAAAAAAAAAAAATGGTGCTGAAACTCGAATAAAAACACTTGTGAAAAACAAATAAGAAATAGTTTTAGAATAATGTAAGAAACAAAATTTTGCTCGAAGGCCAAATAATAGAATAACGCCAAAGGGGACCAAAAAGACGGATCCCTGACACCCACAAGGTCAGCAGGTTAAAAGACAACAAATCGAGAAAAAAGTAAAAGAAAGTAAAAGAAAATGGCCTAAAAAATTATTATGGACGAGACAATGAAATAACCCTTCCTAGGAGGTATGGATCTCGAGTGGGGGAAAGGAAACTAAGTTTGATTTAGTTTAAAATAAAGGGATGGCAACGGAGGTACGGACTCAAGCAGGTTCCTTCGTGTGAATGGTTTTTTGACTCTTGAACTTTGAGTTCACAAAGGCTGCTTTGGGAGAGAGAGAGAGTGCCCCCCACAAGGGTGATGAAGCGGTCAACCCCAAAAGCCCAAAAGAGCCCAGGTGTCCCTACACCAACAAAAAACAAAAATTTTGTGAAAAAAAAACGAGGTTCGTAATCCTGGCGTGAAGCGGGGTTTAAACCAAAGCGAAGTAAATCCAAAGGGCACAAACCCGAGAGGGGAACAAATTGACACAGAAGTCAGGCCCAAAATGTTTCCCCCTCAAAAAAACTGGGGTTTTATACCCGAAAAAGACCCTCAGGCCTGCCCCCCGGCATGGCCGAAAAGAAGAAGATTCAAAATAGGGTTGGACTACCCAAACCCCATAGTGGGAGTCCAAACAAGCCCAAAGACCCAAAAAAACCGTGAAAAAAGAGGGAGGAAAAAAACATTCAAAAAGACCTTTCTCCCTCAGGGGCATTGTGCACTTGGAAGGGAAAAAATAATAGGAAAAAAAAATGGTAATGACAATTTACCGAAAAATTAATTCGGGGTGAAAAATCTACGGGATGGGATTGGGAAATAATAAATTTTTATTTTCTCGGAGACTTTAAACCATCCAAGTAAGAGCCTTTGGTTTAAAAAGTCGTTGGTTATTTTTATAACATTTCATTATTTTTAAACGCCGCCCCGTTGGTGGAAGCGGAGCCCGGGACGTTCATCCAAAAATCAATGGGGGAGCACGAGAGTTCCCCACGCCTTGTTCCGTGGAGAAAAAGGCAAGCATGTGGCATGGTAAAGACCCCGGGCCCAACCCCTGGCGCCGAGGCGATGCAGCCCGGCGAGATCGACCTTAGAGGGCGAGTGCCAGCCGTACAATACAAAATATTAATTATATATATATATATTAATATTATATTATATATTTATATATATGTGGTGGGTGTTATATGTATATGTATGTATATATATATATTTTATTTTAATATAATAATATATATATATATATAATATATATATGTGTGGGTGGTGTTTTTAGTAATGATAATTATATATTATATATATTATATTATTAAAAATATATATAATATTATTAATTCATCCCGCACACACACACAACACACAAAAACACACCACACACACACAACCCAAAACACACAACACACACAACACCCACACACACACACATTGCATTGTCATTCAGACATTTTGACTTTCTTCGAGGTTTCCAGAAAACGATGAAAGATATAGGAGTTATTAGACAAGAAGTATTATTAATACTTTAAGGAAGACGAAAAACGAAATCTGATATGATATTTATTTAAAACTTTTAAACAACACAATAAAATATTTTTAACAAAGGTTGAAAGAAATTACATCAACAAAACATTTTTTAAAATGTTTTTTCTTTAGATGGGAATATTAACATACGAAAAAATATTCGGAACAAAGGTTGAACGAAATGATATTAAACACTGAAAGAAATTATTTTCATATATTGAAAGAATTTGAATTAACAAAAAAATTTTATATTAATACATTCGACAAAAAAAATAATTTAATAATAGGATGACCGAAAAAAATTGAACATTTGTTTTTTTTTGTGAAAGAAATTATTGTCATATTTTAAAGAAAACATTATTTAAAATACATTTAAAAGAAAAAGTGTTAGAGAAATTAGAAAAAGAATTTTGTTAAAAAAATTTAAAGAAAATATTAATACAATTAAAGACATTACTTTAAAAATTTTTGGAAAATCTATTTTAAAAAATAGAGTTGGGGGCCGGAGTAAAAAACTGTCAACCCGGATGTATATAAAGAAAGAAATCAAATATCGAGGCCAAAATGGGAATGGGGAACAGTAGATAAGTAAATCCGTACAGATAACTGGGAAAAATCTGATGTTTTATTTTGTAAAATTTAGCAGTGCAGAAAATTGGCATTACGCAAGGCTCTTAATAAGCCAAGGGGAACCCTACATCGGAAGAGAATAAAAAACCTTAAAAACTGCGATTATCTCAAAAATTTTTTTTCACATGTACCCCAAAACCCCGGGTTTTGTGTAAATTTAAACCGATTTTTTTTGTTGTGCCAAAACGTAACCGTTTATCAAATGTCCAGTACTTGGCGCGTTTAAATTTTGAAAAAAATTTCGTGGGTTTTAAAAACAATTTCTGGGGAAAAATAGCGAAATGGAATTTCACATTATTTACTTGCTTGCGTTTAGAAAAAAAAAAATTTTTCCCTTTTGCTTTTTGTGTTGGTGGGTTAAAAGGAATTTTCCAAACTCGTATACTTTTGAATAGATCATATTTGGTTTGAAAAAATACAATTTTCCCTCGGTTTCATTGTTATATTATTTTTATTATATTTTTTATTATTATATTATTTATTTTCGTAAAAAATATCGAAGCGTTTTATGTTCTTAGAATTATAGCTGGATACGGACCCGGAATTATAAATTTAGTTGTCGGGGAGAGGCCACTCCCAAAATGCCTCTTCAAGTAGTTTTTAATGGTATAAAAGAATTCTGGCAAATTTTTCAAAAGCAAATTGGCAAAACAAATCCCAACGAGTGTTAAAAGTGACCCCACCCTTTTGGGTTCTGGAATCACTTGCGAAAAAAACCCAAAAAGATTAATTCTAACCAAGAGCTTTTGAATTACCCAAAATCCGAAAAATTAACAGATCTGAGCACCCAAAAAGAGCACGATATTGAGGTTATTTTTTAAAGTCATTTTTGTTGTTTATCCCCCATAGAAAATTTTTATGTAATTTTAAAGGAAATGAAAAGAGAAAAAGAGAGAAGGGAAAATAAAAAGTGAGAGCGAGAGGACCAAGAATGAGACGAAAGAGAGACTGAGGGTGAGAGCGAGAGGGAGAGGAAGAGAGTAAAAAAGAGTGAGAGGGAGTTTGAGTGAGAGTAGGAACGGAAGAGAGAGAGAGCCTGGCAGAGGAAAAAAGCATATTCATTATTTTAAAAATAAGGCGCAAAAGGATTTGTTCACGCAGTATTTTCTGCGTATATAACACAAATCCTGCTTTGATGTGGAACGCCACTGAAAATACAGGCGGAAAAATTATTTATTTTTAACCATCGCGTAATCATAATCTTAAAACAATTCTGGTCATTTATCAAACCAATTTAGTGCATAACAAAGTCCGAACGAATTGTTAAAAAAGCCCGACCTTTTTTGGGTTCGTGGAATCACTTGGCGAGAGAGCCTACAAAGAACAAAGAACATTTCCTTAACCAATTATGCTTATTACCACATATCCCGGAACTAATACTTCTGACACACATCTCTTCCTACACAAGCAAAGACACAGATACTGAGGTAGTTTTAATGTCATTTCGTATGTTTATCATCATAGAAATATATCTATGTGACAAGAAGGAAAGATAAAGAGCGAGAGGGCGAGGGAGAGGGATTGAGAGTGAGAATGAATGTGAGAGCGGGAGAGAGAGGGAGAGAGAAAAAAGTGAGAGCAAATTAGAGTAACAATGAAAGAGAGAGAGAGAGAGAGAGAGAGAGAGTGAGAGAGTGAGAGAGTGAGAGTGAGAGTGAGAGTGAGAGTGAGAGTGAGAGTGAGAGTGAGAGTGAGAGAGAGAGAGAGAGAGAGAGAGAGAGCCTGGCAGAGGAAAAGGCATATTCAGTATTTCAGAAATAAAGCGCAAAAGGATTTTCCATGCAGTATTTTCTGTTTTGATGTGAAACGCCACGAAAATACAAGTGAAAAAAAATCTTAAAACAATATAATGATTACAGCTTCCTCATGCAAGTAGTCTATTAATCTACAATTATCCAGAAGGGGTCATTCAGTAGCATTACTTTAATTCAAGATAATCCACAATAGCATTAATGGTACTTTCAATTCAACAGCAAGTCAGAAATTTGTTTATCAAATTATCTCCAACTTCTCAAAACCGAATACATGTAACTGCAAAATTTAATTTAATTGTTTTTTTTTTTTTTTTTTTTTTTGCTTTGCTTTTGTGTGAGTGTATCGGAATGTGTTTAATTTCCTTTGTCAATACACTTCACTTAAATAACATGCATAGTAATTTGTGAATGGTATTGAATTTATCTACAAGAACAGGTTAGATAAAATCAACACTTCTCCCAACTGCGGTGTGCAGATGAGTGTTTATCACTGACGTATTCTTGCACTGAGGGTTAATGATATTGGAGAATGACGGGTGTTTCCTCGCCTATGTTAACCTAATTATATAACAAAGGATCGTAAAACTCACTCGAGAACATTCTACAGTAACGGTTACTTGACAGACATTGACAGCCATGGCGCCGAGGTAATCACAGTCAGAATACTCTTTATTTTCTCATAATTGTCTCTATGGTGGGTTCATGCTAAAATAATAATAATAATGTTTACCATTACTTATATCTATTTATACTCAATTTTCACGTTACTCTTTAGCTTCGTATCATCGTTATCGCTATCATCGTCATCATCACTATCATCTTTATCGTCATTATAATCATCATCTTTATAATTCAAAGTTGTATACCGCGTCAACCGTTCAGGTCATTAGTAGCTTACCTTACAAAGCTATAATATGAAATATTTAAAATCGCTGTGGATGCAGCATATGCAGTCAACATGAAGTTCAAACACAAAGAGCTTTCTTTGTCCCATGAACGAAACTGAATTAGCTTCTATTGGTGGCTTACTTATGATTCATAATTTATGCCTTAAATCACAGTTCATAAAATCCAACAATGTTGTTTATCTATAACATCATCCTCTTTATTATCACTCTCATTATGATCATCATCATTACCACCATCACCATGATCATCATTATGAACATCATCATCACCATCACCATCACTATCATCATCATCATCATCATCATAATAACAACAATAATAATAATAATAATAATAATAATAATAATAATAATTATTATTATTATTATTATTATTATTATTATCACTGTAATTATTATTTCATTAGTATTATGATTATTGATAAGTTATTATTAGTAATATCATCAATATTAGAATTATCATTATATATACATATATATATATATATATATATATATATATATATATATATATATATATATATATATATATATATATATATATATTATCACTTTCCAATTTTTATTATTCTTATTTGTTGTTTTGCTGTTGTTATTAGGATTATTATTTCATTATTTTTATTATAATCATTAGTATCATTAGCACTATTATGACTGCATTATAATTACCAATACTGATGCTACTATTATCATTATCACAACCATTATTATTATTATTATTATTATTATTATTATTATTATTATTATTATTATTATTATTATTATTATTATTATTATTATTATTATCATCATCATCATCATTACTGTTATTATTATCATCGTCATCATCCTCATCCTCATCCTCATCATTACCATCATTTAACCATTATTTTTATTATTATCATTATTAGTTTCATCATCACCATCATCATCACATTATCGTCATCATCATAATTATCATTACTGTTATTATTATCAATATTATTTTCATTCTTATTATTCTTATTATTGTTGTTGTTATGGTTATTGTTATTATTCTCTTCATTTTTATCATCATCATCATCAGCAGCGGCAGTATTATCACCATCAGTATCAATATCATCATCTTCATTTTCTCCAAAAGTGTGTGAGTTCAAGTTTCATTCCGCTTGTGACGTTTGTTAATACGTTAATCTATACACGGCTCATAAGACTGCATGCGAGTATTGATTATGTTTGAGCCGCAAATTGCAGACTGTCCTCGGCTGGCAGCTTTAGTATCCTCGTTCTGAAACTAATTTAACAGAGGAAGGGAAGCACCTCTCCTGGACACATTGTTGGGATACCTTACCCTCAACTACACACACACGCTTGAGGTTTTGTACCACGGGGTTATACTGTATACTGAAACTGGACAACGTCTGAATTTGGAAAAGTCCTTATTGTATGTGGTTACCTTTTTATAGTGTAATTAGATGATTATTAGAATTTTAGGCACTGCTGACAGATTAGATTATTAGATAGGTTTAGGTCATTAAGCAGTGCTGCTGCTTTTCATTTATATATCCATTTATTCAAGATATAAACACTGTAGAAAGAAAGTGGGGTTGTTGAGGAACGTTGAGGAAAGACAAGGAGGCCGACTTACAAGGAGTGCCATGTAATTTACAAGAATCTGTGGCGTGGCAAGGATGAGTTATTAGCACCATTTAGCGATCTGAAAAGTTAGAATGACTTATTAGGACAGCTGCCTCGACGAAGCTGTCCATCTTGTGATTTTATGTGTTCCTTAATTGCACCTTTACGTCATTCCCAAAACCGTACTGTAGATAATGGCAGCTTGGAAATCGTCATTTTAGGCAACTATAGTACGGACACTTGTTATATTGTCAAGTATTAATGCAGTAGTATGATTTATACAAGCAAGCAGGTTCAGATTCTGCAGATAAAGCGTTATAGTCGCTTCTTCTCTCACATTATTTTTCTTTTATAGTCTTGTTTTAATACACTTTCCTAAAATTGATTTAAAGATGTTTTGATAATACTGAGTATTTGGCGAAAAAAATAGGTAATTAGCGCCTCGTAAAAAAAAAGTGTTTTTGCATATAACCCTTGCTTTTACTTTGGCGACTGAAAAAGTGAGTAGACCGAAAAATAGTCTCTCGTGTTTGCTGCTTCTCATTTTCTGTTTTACAAGTCCGACTTAAACGGCGTACTGTCTGAAAATACAAAATGTATTTTTCAATATTTCCTTTTTTTCTTTCATTCCCTTTTCGTTAATTTGCTAAGTAATATATTTTCTGAATTTGTTTCCATGCATAGTTATTGCTGTAAACCATTGATTAAAGTTATATTATTAAAAAAGAGATAGAGAGTGAAAAAAACGTCACAGTCGACTTTTCGACTTTGCTGTCCGAGCCACTTTTATCCAGCTCAATCTGGAAAAGGAGATTGATGTTAATCGGACACAATTCACGCTGAAAACGGTTTCCGATCCAATATTTTTTTCTCACCATTTCTCTCTCATTCCTGGTTTAGAATCTCTCATTAATCGCGTTGTTTTTCTCTCTCTTGTTCTTCATTTATCGTCATTATCATCATCATCATTATATATTTAAAAACATGAAATGGTACTGAAACAAGAACCCGTAAAAACTTCAGTTTTTCAGTTTCCAATACTACCAAACACTATTGAGATCTTTGTGATATTTATGCATTATATTCTATCATAATATAAGCGAACGCTCTTGAAGGCCTACTTTATCAGCACGAAGGCCACGAGTCATGAATGAAAAGGGTTGTCCTAATTAGATTACTTAATCCGCTTCATGAAGCCGAGGTCATCTGGAATAAGCAGGAGTCGTGAATTTATTGATTATACACGTTCAATAGCTATAATTTGTTCTTGTCATGGGGTTAGGATTGTAAAGTTTTGTTTATTATGATCAAGTATTATGAACATTATGATCATCTAAATCACATGGTTACATAATCTTTAAAGTTTTGTTTAAATATATATAGACATGCTATACTTCTCCAGGAGTGAGGGAAAATGAAGTAAACTATTAAATAATGACTAATAATGAGTGCTTCATATTTTTATATTTTGTTTATGAAAATAATTATACACATACATACATATACACACACACACGTATAGATAGATATAGGTAGATATGTATAGATAGATAGATAGAGATATGTAAATTGATAGACACGTAGATAGATGTGTGTGTGTGTGTGTGTGTGTGTGTGTGTGTGTGTGTGTGTGTGTGTGTGTGTGTGAGTGAGTGAGTGAGTGAGTGAGTGAGTGAGTGAGTGTGTGTGTGTGTACATATCTGTCTATCTAAATGAAACGAACTCTTACCTGATTTTACTAGTTTAATACAATCAATTTGTTTAAATATTCAGAAAGCACGCGGCTGTTGTTGCATAAAATATTGCTGTAAAGACCAAGCCTTCATTATCAGTTTTATAAACATCATTAAAAATTAGGAGCTTACTGAATAAACACGGAACATACGTGGTCCTTAGACATTTTCTTTTTTAATTTCACAATGTATCTGTGTGAGCGTGTGCATGTGTATATCTATGTATAAAAACCATATTACATTATTCTTCAAAGAACAAAATAACAGCAGTAGCAGAAAGAGAGAGAGAGAGAGAGAGAGAGAGAGAGAGAGAGAGAGAGAGAGAGAGAGAGAGAGAGAGAGAGAGAGAGAGAGGGGGGGGGGGTACTGACGCTGATACCACTTGCTTTTTCCTTCCACCTTTACCTTTTGCTTTAAGTGCCACTTTTTCCATTATATTTCAAGTATCCTAAATTAGGCTTCCGCACATACATTTGCAGAAATTATGTTGATATGTGTGCGTGTGTGTTAGCATTTTTTTTAAAGCAAGGACTCTGTGATATTTGGCCGCTAACATTACTTCAACAAATTGGAGGAATAAACATGCGATACAGAGAGAGAGAAAAAAAATCTGTATATCCCATGAGGTTTGTCCTTCACTTTCCCATGTCTGGAAAAGGGTTTGTGAAGTGCCAGACTTATTTATCTATCATAAGGCTCCCAAATGAGGTTCTGCATGAATATTTACCCAATCAGTGCCTAGGGAGTGGCTTATCTGAGCGCGGATTGCCTGCGTATTTGCACAGAATTTCCAGATTCACTTTTTACGTGACTACCACACGTGATCACAGTATTTTAAGCATGATTTTTTTTCTTTTCTCTTGTAATTATTCTCTACATTTTCAGTTTTCATTTGTCTGTTGCTTTCATTTTCATTTCTTTACTGTGCTTTTCTTTTTCTTTTTTATTATTATAATGATTTGAAGAAACTTGTCGTGATATACTTCAACATATGCAAAGTACGCTTGCTAAGCTACATACTTATGTTAGCTGCTGAGCTCAAACGATAATATATCCACTAATGAACATGAATTCTGTCAACATAAAAGTTGAAATTTTAAAGTTAAAATTTAACACCCACATGCACATATGCATATGTATGCGGATCTGCCTATTTAATATACATTTGTATGCGACTATATGGATATATGCTGAATTAGTGAGCATATCATTCTTTACTATTTTTACTATGGATTAGAAGACGTTTTACATGTAGAAAGACAGAGTGAAGAACAGGTGGGAAGGTTTACGATGAAGTCTATCGATACAGAATGTAAAAAAAAAAAAAAAAAAAAAAAAAATTCTGGTCATTCGACTTGATCACAGAGGGTGTCCTGGAACTGTAGTAATTATCTGATTTTTTTCTCATGTTATTATTATTATTATTATTATTATTATTATTATTATTATTATTATTATTATTATTATCAAATGTTAGCAAACATTTAAAAAACTATTACATTTTGAGGGATATTCATACTTTAGAACAATTACCACTATTAATGCAGATGTGTTGTTAGGGTCATGAAATACTAGTGCGTGCGCTGCCCTTCACATGAAATCTTAGATCAAAGGTTATTATTATAGCTTCTGTTATAATCATCATTACTATAATTGTTGCTGTAACCATCATCTTTAATACTAATTATTATTATCATCATCAGTTTCGCCTCTTCGTCATTATCACCATTGTCTCCCAAGGCCTTTCACAAAACATTCGAGGCCGAGACCGGGGACGCCTACCCCCACTGGAACCAAAGAGTAATCAATAAACTCTGAACCCACGTGGCTAAGAAATGAAAGGCAAATCGTTCAACACCCGTGAATAAATCAGTTGACAGGCAAGGAGACAAATAAAGAGACCGAAAGCGAAAGACAGACAAAGGAGGAGATTGAGGGAGAGATCGATTGGCTGAGGACTAGCTGGAAACCGTCTGTCTGTCTAAAGCACCTGAGGAGTGCGCGCGTGCCTCCAGATTATATAGTTGAAAGCTAGTGTGCGTGCGTGCGTGCGTGCGTGCGTGCGTGCGTGCGTGCGTGCGTGCGTGCGTGCGTGCGTGCGTGCGTGCGTGCGTGCGTGCGTGCGTGCGTGCGTGCGTGCGTGCGTGCGTGTGTATGTCGACGGGTGTTAACAAAAGAAATTCACAAATCGGCGTTTGAGGTGCACGTGTCTCCCCTTTATGTAAACTACGGCTTTTGAAAATGCGTATTGTTTTCTTTCAATAAACGTTCAGTTTTGCTAATGGAAGCATTTTCTTTATTCCAATATTCTATTTAAAATGAGGCAGCTTTCAGAAGTAGGTAAAAATATGTAATGTTTTTTATGAGTAAACTTAAAATATTTATAAAACATATGATTCACGATCATAAAGGTGATTAAATTCATATTTTTTACCCCATTAAGTAAACAAAATGATTATCTAATGTATAATTCCACACTGATTAAATAGCCCTTTTTGAATTGACTACAGCAGGCGTTGGATTATTTTATTTTATCTGTAGATAAGTTGTTCATTATGGCGCAGGTATATATCCTTTACACATGATACATATTTGATACATATTTTAAGGCCAAGAATTCGAGTTCCCGCCATTTAAAGTGAGACTATCATTACCTGTCACGCACTCAGAGGTTAGATAGAAGAAATTATTAATTTGCCTGTTTTTATAGATAATTTATAGCGTAACTGAGGTCCAGGATTCTCTTGACTCATATGTTAAGTAAACTAAACATTTTTCTTTCATCGCTCAAAAATATATACTCTCTTTTAACATCTATAAATATCGTTTTCTCGGCAGCTGTTACAAATATGATTAAATTAGCATTATACTTGGAATTATGTCATACTGAAAATAAACTATAATAATTACAAAGTTGAACACATCATTCGGGATACAATTAACCATACATACAGAGCAAGACATTTGAAACTAAACTATGATACATATCAGTGACTACATCTTAATACCTTGATTATTTGCCTTTTCTTGAAAAGGTTTCGAATCTGCATTTTTGTTGAACAAATTCAGGCCAATGTACTCCCGTATTACCGAAGCGTACAGAATCAAGCACACTATATGCCAACTTACGGTGTTTAGTACTTTTCACGGAAATGTTGCTGTATCACTATAGCTCTCTTGCTAGGACTCTTCTCAACTGCATAATACGGAGTGAGTCTTCACCAACTTGTTCTTTATATATTATATAAGCATTGATTATAGCGTAGTCAAAAATACAAAAAAGTAAAATGTGCCACCGTTTCAGAGACCTATCAAGCCCATATATTTACCGTAGCACGTCATATGTATCCACACCTCCCATGTGGTCACTGTAGCCACTGATTGCAGTAGGACAGGTGACTAAAATCTTTGTATCGTCAGAAGGAAAACTTCACTATCTTCCAAACTGCAAGTTTTTTTTCTTGAAGCCATATTTGACATAAGAGCAATTTGGAGGACAGCAAAGTCTCCTTCCTCTGGAGAATTTGCCTTCAAACCATTTGAGTGACACAGACACAGTGTTTCATACAAGACAGACCTCGGAAAATCCACTAACAAAGGCATCAGCTGAGGAAAATCTATGTGTGATTTACAAGAACTTAATCAACAACAGCAAATACAGCAAGGCAGTGCGGAATGTGAAGGAGGAAAATGTAGAAAGAAGAGTAAGGAAATAACGAACAATGTAGAGGTCGTAGATTCAAAGATGAAAAAGAAACCAGGCCCTCCTTCAATACATATTCAAAAGCAGTGTTTGAAGATTGTTCTAATGTTGATTACTTTTATAACACTAATAAGTGTTATAGTATTCCAGGCTAGTTTGTATGCTGCTCAGAAGTCGACATGAATCAATGTAACTAATGATATATTAAAAGTTATTTTTTTTCTGGGTATATATGTTATAATGGATTATCTCTGGCTACATTCTCTTCACCTGTATAAGTAAGGGATGATGCTCAAAAGATACCTAAACATATTTTTAAAATCTTGCCATTCTGCACTTGCATGACAATTCTAAGCTAGATCAAAACACACAAGACTAGCTGCATAATGTTAGACCATGTGTAAAAAACGATATGAGAGCTTCCAGCATGGTAGGAAGCTGTCTGAGTTCCTGGGGGTTAATGAATCGATCATCAAATTAGAGGGAGAGAGAGAGAGAGAGAGAGAGAGAGAGAGAGAGAGAGAGAGAGAGAGAGAGAGAGAGAGAGAGAGAGAGAGAGAGTCAATCCAACTTCAATTGATTATTTCATTAATTACAATGCTTCTTTTTACATATTGACTGCGTACAGTAAAAAATAACAAGAAGAAACAATATCAAGTCTATAAAGATACAGTGACTTTTATCAGAATTTATTTTGAGGTCATTATTATAAAAGTCTTTGCTTCTATATGAGTCTGTTGAATTTTTCTTATTAATTCATTATAATTGCTTACAGGGATGGCGTGAAGGAACCGAGTCATCGGAATATTGAACAAGAAGATGGTTGATAGGTCGTTAATGAAGATAGTAAGAGCGGGCCTAATATGGAGCCTTGTGGGACTGGTTTCTTAGATAACATACTGTTATGAATTTTGACTGACTGCATCCTTGAGGACAGATGAGCCAATAATTGTCAGTTCCATGATTTTCCTCTTTGTTAAGCAGGATTTAATGGCTGACACTGTCAAATAATAGAATAGAATACAATTGCGGGTAAGCTCTTTTGATGAATCGAACAAATCGAACTCGTACAGCATTTGTCACACAGGTATTTTCTTGTTAAGACTGTTGTTTCTACTCCTGTTGGTTGTGGTCTGAAAGCATTCGTTGGGAGCCTTGTCCTAGTTGTGTTTTGTGGAACCGAATTTAACGATATTAGGGAAGTAGTCGTGTGGTGGTCTGTTATTTGGTGTTAATGTTTTAATTATTTTCCATGTTTCTGTGGCATCATGTTTACAGTCATTGAACATATTCTAAAAGGTAAGGTCAATAGCGGTGAACACATTGTGGAATTCAACTTTTAAAATATTTAAAACTTTTTAGAAATTAATAAATAATGTCTTATATATAATTAATACATAAGAATTCAAAGCATGAATATTATGTTCTAAACGTATGAAATTATTTTATACATATGCATGATTATAAAGTTTGTTTAAAATATTGGTTTCCCTTACTACTGTCATAGTTAATGGTTCATGGTCTGCGATTTGGCAAGGGATAACATCAATGTAAGTATGAGATTGGATCTGTTTGATATTATGAAGTCTAATACATATGGGGTGTTTTCTGTGAGCCTTCTAAGTTATTTATAAGTTTGTTTTAATTTGTTGTTCATGATGATCCCAGCGAACTTTGCATTTTATTTATTTATGTTTTCATTTAAATGCCATCAAACATGAAAAAAAGTTTTCTTTCCGTTGACATTTCTCTAAAATTATTGACGAAGGCAGATGATTCAGCTGTAGCATTATGGTGTCGATATTTCTCTCGGTAATCATTTCAATTTCTTCAGGGTGAATAAGGAGGGATTGCACACAGTTTTTTTTTTTTTTCTTATATAATATAACGTGATTTTACCAATGGTTTGGAGACTGTATGACGGCATCAAGCAAGCTGGTCGTTTTTGCATTTGTTTTTGTTCAGAAATACTTTTACATTTCTAATTCTCGATTTATATATTTACATGTTCTGAAACTAAATATTAAAACTGACGCATCATTTTAGCCTTATAAGCTTTTGTATTTGATATATTTTCAAACTTTTGAACAAATAAGTTCTGTCTTTTCACCTGTATCAGGCTGACAACTTGAAATGTATAAGTATACTTTCCACAATACTGTTTAAAGAACAATGTATAATTCATATTTACTAGTTATAGGTAATCAAAAACAAATAAAATTTTGTATCCGTATTGACACCTCCTCTCTTTTGGCCATGGATTGGTTGCTTTGTCTCTGCTGAAGTTCCTGGGTGCCCGACGGTAAAGAAAACAGTTTCGAGCGCAAATAAATTGTAGGGGTTGAAGAATATGGCAGGAACTGGGAGACCCGTCGTTAAGGACAGGGTATGAAAAGGCGCAAAACATATTTGCATTAAAACTTACTCTTCTTTAAAGATAGATATTTTTGAGATAGCCAGAAATTCAGAAGTTTTCATGATCATTTTCACATAAAGAGGAAAAATGCATCCTTTGATAACTTATCCTTTGCATTAAGATAGCAGACGCATCTTGGATCAGAAGATAATGGAAGAAAGAAATGCTAAAATAACGGAGAGGAAAAAATATATATTAACAAATCAAAAAGTGATCTGCCTAGGAACCTTGCCAAATGTGTGTGTGTGTGTGTGTGTGTGTGTGTGTGTGTGTGTGTGTGTGTGTGTGTGTGTGTGTGTTTGTTTGTTGTGTGTGTGTGTGTGTGTGTGTGTGGGTGTGTGTGTGTGTGTGTGTGTGTGTGTGTGTGTATGTTTTTTCTGTGTGTGTGTGTTTGTTTGTGTGTGTATGTGTGTGTGCCTGTGTGTTTGTGGGTGGGGGGGTGCGCGTGTGTGCGTGCGTGTGCGTGCGTGCGTGCGTGCGTGCGTGCATCTTTTCCCCTGACACAGAAACGCACTCGTGCACGTACACAAAAATGTGATTGGAATCGGTTAGTCCTATACCTTCAACTTTCCCCCTTGCCGTGTGTCAAGTAATTCAAAAGATTTAACTATTACTTTTATGTAATATCTAGGAGGGCCTTTTGTTCTTATGTATTTTATGTTGTGAATGCTTTCTTTTTCCTTTGTATGTGTCGTGTTTATTCCTGCGTGTGCTGATGCATATGCGTGTTTATAAATATATGTTTACGTACACTAGTCATATAAGTATGCGTTCATCACACTACATGAGAAATGTATCTTCTGATCATGTGTTGTATATGTGCATCATATTCTGACAAATATTTTCATATCGCTTTTTTCAGCAAGCTACATGGGATCACTCTCGCAATGGTTAGAATTTTCAGAGCTGCAACATAATTGTTTGGTACGACACTCCGATCCAAAATCTGATAAGATTTTTTTTTATGTATACTAGGTCACATGTTAAATCATCTTAGTTCTTTTTCCAATATCAGTGAGATTTCTCAAGTAACTAAGCATTCCTCAGATGCCTTTCACATTTTGGTTGTTACAGGTTATTTAATTCTGCTACAAGCAACTTAGTGGAATTCATTTACCTCACCCTTCACATTCAGGAAACTGTGGGAACCTTGTAATACAAAACCTTTAATGTTCTTTTACTTTTCACATAATACAATCTTTAAAACTAAAATTACTTCTTACACCCTAAAGTGTTATTCAGTACAATTAAGTCAGTATCATAACTTAGTGATACACAACACGGATGTCTGGGTGATGAAGTATTCTTCAGAGTTTTGACCTTGATACAAGGTTTTCACATACAGTTTTCTCTTCGCAGTCGCAAACCTTACAATGGACAACTTTGAGGATTCAGTGACTTGCTTTTTTACAATTACATATTGTACCTTATTGCCCTTTATGATATTTGCAGTATTAATCATACATTCACTTCCTTCTTTTGGTTTATGATTCTATTTCAATACCCGTCACAGTGAATAAAGTCTTTGGGTGTTTGTAACTCTGTATCCACCTCAGAATAGTGAATAGTTTTCTTTCCCAAACAAAAGATTCTACTATATAGGGAAATACATCTTTAATTTTCTCTCGGGTCTAAAGTCAATACCCATTCAATTCAATCAGTGATAGTGTTCAACTCGGATACAAAACCCATCATTTTCAAATCAAGCCAACTTCTTCAGTAATAATAACCATCTCAGGATATTTCTCTCTGGATATTCATGCATTGCTTTAATTACAGTTTATGGAGAATAGGTTCTAATACATATGCCTCATTACCGTAATTGTCTGTGAGGCGAATTATTGTCCTCTCTAAATTATACTGAACTGCTCATGCAACTCCTAAAGCCGTTACCCTGATACTGTGCGAACAAAATGAAAGACAATCTTTCTAACGCTCGTTCTAGTTGGTCTTGCACATCAATGCTAAAGGCAAAAAAGAACTTCTAAAACAGAAAGAGGGAGAGAAAAGATTAGCGAAATATGTAGATTAAAAGTTTGATTTAAAGGGCCCCAAACACGATCAATTTATTCGTTAATTAATTTATATCAATTTATTGACGTCAATGAATTGATGGAAATCACTGTGCCCACACACGGTCAATGATTTTACTTCAATTTTCAGTTTGGTTCATAATTTCGAGATGAAAGCATCTGTGGCTCTAGGAATAGTGCTTGCTCTGGACACTCCCAAGCGAAAGGAGAGGAGTAAGTGGGCGAAGCAATGGTATCGAAGGGAACTAGGACACACACGATTGCTGAGGGAATTCAGGGACGACGAGCCAGAGGATTACAGGAATTTCCTCAGAATGGACGCCGAATCTATAAACGTCGATTATCTCCATCATCATTTTACGCTCACTTTCTTTCTTCTTTTCAGCCATGATTACGATGACGACTCTTTCACTGCTGCAAGGGAAAACACTAAATTATTGATCAATATATTGACGCTTTGCCCACACACGCTCAATTTTATTGAAGACCCATCAATAAATATCAAAGGAGTTTTGATCTCAATGAATTGATTCAGTGAAATTGTTTCAATTAAATTGATATCAATGTCCCCCCCACACGGTCAATTTTTCCATAAATTCATTGACGTCAATAAATTGATATCAATTAATTGACGAAATAATTGATCGTGTGTGGGGCCCTTTAGGTTCTTGAGCTGTTCAGGCTGTGCTCCCTTCCCATTTTGGTGGTTCCCATTCATATTTACCTCCTGTCAGGGACGGAATCAGGAAAGAGAAGTCACGGCCGTCACTGCTACCTTTAGTACTAAATGATTCTCACTAAATGTATCCTTGTGACGCTCTTCATCCCAAATACATGAGGCTTGAAGAAGAATACATAAATGCATCTATTCAATCACTTCCAACCTTTGTCGTTTTCTCTCGAACTAGATCCTTCGCTTGTTTAAGGCTCTGCTTTAAATCAGCTTCCTAGGAAATCACTGTTTTGTTTCTGATATTTCTGACATACGAATATAATAAAAAGAGGGAGACATACTGATGAACATGCAGTTGCATTAATATGTCTGACAAATTATTTCATGGAAACCCGTTACAACAGTGATCATTTTCGTTATCTACTAATTACCTTTAAAGGTGTGGTTACACTGGCCATCGATTCATGAAATCTAATCATTTTGAGTGGATTTTGCCCACCGATTGGTTCATTCCACTGTTTTTTTGCCTACTCGTCCGAAGCGATGGGCAACCCGTCGATCCATCGATGTTCCAGTGGAAAAGTCATACTCGTTGAGAGTCTATAGTATACATGGTATTAGTCTAATTATATATCTATGCATTATAATTAATATATACATAAATAAATTACAATTGTTAATTATAATTGTAAATAATCATATATATACTTATATTAATTATTATTTAAAAAAATAAAAGAAAAACAATGCAATATATCTTGTATCCTCATTTGAGGGACGAACATAAATAAGCGCGCATATTTTTCGAAGAGGAAGAACGTCTTCTCGTCATATTTCTGTAAAGAATGTGGAATTCGGAAGCAATTACTTCTCTTTTAGAGAAAGTACGCCAAGAAAATGTCCTTTGGAATATAAAACATCCATCTTACCACAAGAGGGACTGCGGAACGATTTGTTTTGATGCTGCGATCCAGTGGACTGAGCTGGTGCTTCTTTTCGTAGAGCAACCAAAACGGATGGGCGGGTGGGTTCCAAGTCACTGATAATCGTTGGATTCCAACGAAATAGTTGGTCAGTCTAACCGTACCTTTAGTCACTCACACTCTCTCTCTTTACATACCTATATACATACATATACATATATACATACATACATACATACATATATATATATATATATATATATATATATATATATATATATATATATATATATATATATATATATATATATTATCTGTATATTACATATACATATATATACATACATACACACACACACACACACACACACACACACACACACACACACACACACATATATATA
>NC_051420.1:18158221-18160721 GCF_015228065.2 Penaeus monodon
TATACCACGTACTCCAACAACATAATCTACACCATTGTCTTTGCATTGCACAACGGGGTAACCAAGCTATTGCATCATCAATTTACTCCAGCTGGAGGGTAACAAGATTAATGTTTCATCACCTGTGTTTAACTTGCGGCGTTTAGTTTTAAGATCGTAATAGCTCTTATAATTACGACAGCTAATCTCCGCTTGAGCAACTGCTAGTTTCGCAGTCTCCTCAAGACGCGAGCGCAAATCTAAATCATATTGATAGGCAGTTTTTCCGTCACTATCGATGTCATCTTTTGTCCGTAGCTCGTGTAAAATTGTTAAAGGTCCACAAATCTGACGTCCACACAATAACTCAAATGGGAGAACGTATGACTGTCGTTCAGAATTTCTCTGTAGGCAAATAGGGCAGCAGGCATATAGCGATCCCAATCTTTCGGGTGATCTACGGAAAGTTTCTTTATCCTTGACTTTTAGACACCGTTCAGTCTTTCTACAGCACCATTACATGGAGCATGATAGGGACTGGAATATAAATCTTTAACAGATAACATCCTGTGAATTTCACTCATGAGATAAGATTTTAATTGAGAATCGCAATCAGATAAGATCTCTCTCGGGACACCAACACTCGAAAATATTTTTATCAAGCTTTCCGCAACGGTTACTGTATCAATGTTTTTTTCAGAAGTACAGCTTCGGGATATCGTGTAGTGTAGTCGATTAAAGTAAGCACATACTTGTTTCCTCTATCTGAACCAGGTGAAATACGTTCGACTAAATCTATGGCGTCACACGAAAATGGTTCGGAAATTATGGGGAGACTCTTCATTGGTACTTTAGGTACAGTTCCCTTGGCTGAAAATTTCTGACAGATTGTGCATGATCTGCACTATCTATTAATATGAGCGCCGCACCAGGTAAAAAAAAATAGAAAATACTTTAAGACTCGTGAATAAAGAGCCAGATTTAGAACGTGAATCCTATACTTATCAGGAATAACAAGTAGCTTGCTTACAATTTCATAATCATATTTGCTCTCAAGACATACCCTGTAAATTAGTCCATTTATTATTTGTGCGCGATTTTACTCTCACATGTTTTCCGCTTTTGACTACTCCCTGATAGATTGAAGAGCTGGACGATTTAGCTGTTCCTCCCTGATATTATCTTTATTTATATTTAGGGCTAAGAATTCTGAACAAGCTAATGAGGTAGTCTTAGCCGCTTTTGATACTGATGAGCTAGTCTGGACTCTCATAGCAATGACGTCAGGAGACCCATTAACATCCTCTTTATCAGAGATTTTGTTGTCATTACCCACAGAAACATCGCTTACCTTTGTAAGAGCTTGTGGAGCATCACCTGTCTCTTTGCTCTGTTCATGCTCGAGCGAAGTAGTGGCGCACTTACTAGGCAATTTTACACCAGGAACTAGTCCGATAAGCACATCTGCAAATTTAAGGGGAGCTGCAATGACACTAATCCACCCAGAAAAAAAAATACTTTGAATAAAACATCTGACTTTGAGGAGTGAATTTGGAACCCCAAACTATAGGCCCTAATCTAAATCTTGCTGGCACTAATTTGTCATTAACAATTACAGTCGAACGTCCCGTGTCAAACATAACCTCCGATGGTTTATCAAACAATTAGCCTTCAGCATCAATTATACTATTTTGTGGTTTCATCTCAGACTAAAAGAAAAAAATAACTCTTTTGCTTAAAGTTTCTAGGGTTATTAGGGCATTTCGGACGGATATGACCAGGCTTCCCACATCCATGGCATTTAATGTCATCAACATTAGGTGAACTTGAAGGCTTGCTTCCGCGGTATGCGCGAGCACTACGATATCTATCTGCTACTTCCGCCATCTCTGTTGCGCTTCCACACCCTTTCCTTCAAGAAAACACGTAAATCTGAACTGCAATTTGTCAGTAACTATTCCCTGACAAGATAATCAAACAGACGAGCATAATCTTTCTCAACATTACTCATGGATAGCCACCGATCGAGATACTGCTCCATCTTAACTGCTAATTGTACATATGATTCATTATCTTTACATTTACTCTTTGAATTTTCTTCTATATGAATTTGCATCAACAGCAAATGCTCTAAGTAGGGTTTCCTTTAAGCGCTCATAATTTCGGAGCGTTTCATCAGCTAAAGAAATATGCACCTTAAGTGCTTGACCACGCAATGATGTGCCTAGGTATACGTGGTAGTCCTCATGTGTCCACCCATGCAATTCTACTCAACCTCTGTAGATAACTATCCAAATCATCTTGGCCGTCGGCAAAAGTAGGCAGTCTAAGACCCTCAAACATAAGCGAATTTGACCACTCTAGAATTACTGTCAAACTCGCTCGAACTACTGTGCATAATTTTAGCAAGCTCGAGTTCATGCGCTCGTCGCCTCTCGTGATACTCTAATTCTAGCCGTCTCGCCTCGCGTTCGACTGACTATCCGCCTTATCCTTATCTATCTGATGCTGCTTTTCTAGT
>NC_051420.1:18173221-18175721 GCF_015228065.2 Penaeus monodon
GGATTATCAAAGTATGATTTACCTGGGTCAGAGGCCAACCATGCGTAAACTTCGTCAGAAGACACCTGTAATTTTTCATGTATATCGGAAAGACAAACCAATAAACAATGGAAAACATTGCGACATCGGCAGATGTTATGGCAATTATAAATATTAAAGATATAAGAATTATATTATCAATAATACTTGTAAGAAAAAAACATATAATAAAAATCTTATTTCAGAAGATAATATGATCAAAGGCTCTGCATCTAGAAAAGGCTAGTTATATTGCCGTAACAATATGGAGATTGTACTTTAGATAATAGTTCATTGAAATACTGTTCTTTATTTTACTCTCATAAGTTCTTAGCAGATTAGACAAAGGAAAATACCATGCATATCAGTAGACCACATGAACAAATAGTCTTCTTGCATATGTACTTGCACGCGCGCACACATACACATACACATACATACACACACACACACACACACACACACACACACACACACACACACACACACACACACACACACACACACACACACACACACACACACACACACACACACACACACGTATGAGTGTGTATGTATATATATATTTACACAAACAAGCGACGGTAGGGGTGCTAAAGCGTCATGTGATTGGGATGACTTTAGCGAGCTAAACGGAGACACTATGTTGAACAATTCTGATGTATTGAGCGACTCTCACCCTAAATTGTGCCATTTGCTACAGGATCACGGGAGAAATGTGCGTCTTCTGCAGGAGTTCCAGGATATCTTTGATGATGTGCCACAATCTAGACCATTGGTAACCCACGATGTAGTTCTGGTAGACAACGCCAGTCCAGGAAGACAAACCCCACATCGGATCTTGCCCAGGAAGGCTGACATCCTCAAAAAAGAGGTAAAGTTTTTGACTGATGAGTTAGCAGAGTCAAGTGACAGTGAGTGGGTGTCTCCATGTGTGTTGGTCCTCAAGTTGTGGACTCGAAGTTGTCAAGAGGCATTCGAAAAACAAGTTAGTATAAATGAGTAAACATGTACTTCAAGGAGTAAACCTATAGCTAAAGGTAAACATTTTGATAAGATGTGATTTTGCAGACGGTGCAGTACTGTTGCAATATGATTTTTTTCCAAACTATTAAACATGATCTTTTTCACTATATTAATATTATTTATTCAGCCTGTTGTTAAAGATTTATTTCAATGCAATAATATCATATCTTTCGATCTATTTCCTTCAACGTATTATTTATAAGGATTTCTTTCAATGTATTAATATAATTCCTTACAACCAATTGTTCTTTTAATGTATTCTTAATAATTATTAATGATTTATTTCAATATATTAATTTCATTCCTTTCAATGTATTACTACTTTTTTCAATGTAATGTTTATAGTGATTTCTTTTAATGTATTCTTGAATCTCCTCGTGTTCCCAGTTCCCACATATGCTTACAATAATATAATTTCTTTGAACAATTATCTATCCGGATTGCAATTATTTCAGATTATTACAAAATAATACTATTGAAAGAAATAGTATTATTTATAATGATTTCTTTTAATGTATTCTTAATTATGATTAGAATAGCACATCAGAGTTCGTATTCGTTCTCCAACTATGTGTTACTATTATATTTCATGTCTAATACCTGCTTTATCATTTCCCGTGACGCTTCTATGAAGTCCAGGTGAACCTTTCCCAGTGATGCAAGTAGTGAGCCATCATCAGAAGAAAGGTTAACCTGGGCTTAGGATGAAAGTGTTCAGTATAAGGAGTGGCGAGATGAAAACATATCGTTAGATTTGGACGATTGCTGGATCTAGTAATGCTAAAATCAACCATGCACTACATACGCACTCTCCCAGTCTGAGAGAAATTTACCAAGAGACAACGGTTGCATTCATATTTGTTGAAGCCCAGGTGAACCTTTCCCAGTGATGCTGTGAGTTTTTCACCTCCGAAGAAGGGTTCACCTGGGCTCATTTAGAGCGAGTGTACTGCCAATATTCCTTCACCGATAACATTTATACAATAATCACATGATCAGATCATTCACAATTCTCTATTCGGATTGACAATTATCTACTCGTGTCCCCAGTTCCCGCATATCTTTACATTAAGATGTTTTCTTCCAAACTATTAAACATGATCTATTTCACTGTATTAATATTATTTCATTCAGCGTATTGTTATTAAAAATTTATTTCAATGCAATAATATCATTTCTATTACTGTTTCTTTCAACGTATTGTTTATAATGATGTATTAATATAATTCCTTTCAATGTACCATTTCTTTGAAAGTACTGTTTATAATAATTTCTTTCATTTTATTAATATCATTTCTTTCAGCCTATTGTTCTTTTAATGTATTCTTAATAATTATTAATGATTTGTGTCAATGCATTTATATGATACCTTTCATTGTATTAATATCATTTCTTTCAACCTATTATTTTTTTAATGTCTAATTCCTACTTTATCATTTCTGTGACGCTTCTT
>NC_051420.1:18195721-18198221 GCF_015228065.2 Penaeus monodon
GGCTCGGACACTGCTGAGAAGGGACAAGGAACAGTCCATCAGGAATCTTGCTGAGGAGGTCGAAGGCCATTTCTTGGTAAATGACCTTCGCCCTGCCTACCAAGCCCTGAGATATCTGAACCCTAAGCCCTCCTCACAGATGACTGCAGTCCGATCAGCGGATGGACGGATCATCTCAGATCATGTTGGGGTTCGTGAACGTTGGGCTGAGTATTTTGAACAGTTGTACCAGGTGGACCCTCCAACAGTTAGCTTGGATGCAAGCGATGTCGCAGGTGCTTGTGCCGAACCCACCCATCAGCGAGAACCTCCTACCCTAACAGAGGTTAGGCTGGCGATTTCCAAGCTGAAGAGTGGGAAAGCTGCAGGCATATGTGATATCCCTGCTGAACTGCTAAAGGCTGGGGGTGAACCTATGGCTCGGGGCCTGCATACAGTCCTGACTGCCATTTGGCAGTCTGGTTACCATTCCCCCTGACCTGCTGAGGGGCGTGGTCATCCCTCTCTGGAAGGGGAAAGGGGATTGTTGGGACTGTAGCAACTACCGTGGCATTACACTGCTCAGCATACCAGGCAAGGTTCTCACCCACATTCTTCTGAAATGGATCCGCAACCACCTACTGAGGCACCAGAGACCGGAGCAGTCTGGATTTACTCCTGGCAAGTCCACAATAGACCGTATACTAGCGCTTTGAGTAATTGTGGAACGCCATCGTGGGTTGCTCGCAGCCTACATCGACCTCAAGAAGGCGTTTGACTCGGTGCATCGGGAATCCCCTGAGGCTCAGGGGAATTCTGACACAGATTATTGGCCTGATAGCAAGCCTCTATACTGGTACTGAAAGTGCTGTAAAGTGTGGTGGGGGTATGTCGAACTTCTTCCCTGTTAATTCAGGGGTGAGGCAAGGCTGTGTCCTTGCACCCACACTTTTCAACACTTGTATGGACTGGATAATGGGCAGAGCTACTAGCCAAAGTCAGTGCGGAGCAACACTAGGCAATATTAAGGTCTCGGACCTTGACTTTGCCGACGATGTTGCCATCCTATCTGAGTCCTTGGAGTCACTTGTGGCGGCTTTTGATGCATTTAGCAATGAGGCGAAGCCCCTAGGCCTAGAGGTCTCCTGGACCAAGACCAAGATTCAGGACTTTGGGGGCCTGTTAGGGGAACCTGTTCAGTCGATCCATGTTTGCGGCGAGGACGTTGAAGTCACAGAAAGTTTTACATACCTTGGTAGCATAGTCCATATCTCTGGGTTGTCAGACCAGGAAGTCAGTAGACGGATTGGTCTGGCAATAGGAGCCATGAACTCGATCAACAAGAGCGTTTGGAGATGTCGGTACCTATGCAGAAGGACCAAGCTGCGTGTCTTCAAGACCTTGATACTTCCAGTTTTGCTCTATGGAAGCGAAACCTGGACGCTATCCAGTGCCTTGGAGTCTCGACTTGATGCCTTTTGTAACAAGTCCCTTCGCCGAATCATGGGGTACAGTTGGCAGGACCACGTGTCCAACCGGCGGTTACACCGTGAGACTGGCATGGGACCTGTTACTTGCATAATCTGGGATCGCCAACTCAGGCTATATGGCCACCTAGCTCGCCTCCCTATGGACGACCCTGCCCATCAGGTTGTCTCTCTGCGAGACAACCCTGGGTGGAGGAGACCTGTGGGACGTCCTAGGAGATCATGGCTTGGGCAGCTCGACGAGACCTGTCGCGAGGAATTAGAGATGGGCCGTGTGCCTGCCTGGAGACTCGCCTCGAGGGATCCTCGTGGCTGGAAGCGAAGGGTGGATGCGGCCATGCGCCCCCGTCGGCGTTAGCCCCTTGATGATGATGAAGATTTATAAAGTAAACAAAATATACAGTCTCTTATCGTAAACCTAGGGGTTCATCACTAAACGAGCCACTGTGTGTAAATCGTGTAGTGATTGAAGTGAATTACATTAATGCACATACAACCATCCTAATCAAATACTGTCATTTATTTATTAGTTTGTTCATTTCAATTATGAATAAATAAAGAGATAGCAGATCTATGTTGCCAGGGCAAGCGACGGCGTAGGAGGCAGGGATTTTGCAAGATATATGCAGCATAAAGATGAATTGTTAAAACTTGCAATTCTCTGAACTACGATATTTGTTGAAAATGTTTGTTGAACTTGGTAGTATAACTTTTGACGGGTTAGCATAACGGCTTATGTGCTGTTTGACTTGCAAAGTGGGGAAATGTGATGCGATCTGTGTGCAATTAACTTACGAAACTCCTGAATATGCAGTGTGCAATACCTTGCTGGAATAAACAGCGTGATCCAGAACAAGATGGACAAGCACATAGTAAAAAGATAGAGGGAATAAATAATAGTATAGAAATCGGAGAAAAGCAAGATATAGAGAGAGTTGAAATTTATTATATATGTGTCAGTATAGGAAAAGAGGAATATCGTGTGCCCCACACTGTACGTCATACGATATATCAGCGCCGCCTCATAATCATTA
>NC_051420.1:18225583-18228083 GCF_015228065.2 Penaeus monodon
GTTTTGTAACACTTAGGTAAGTAAAATAATTTCCGTTTTTATAATTTATATTGTGTAAATGTCTGATTTGTATTATCAGTTATTCAACGGCAGAAATACTTTTAACAAGAAAATGATAATGAATCATTATCACTATCATTATTGTTATCATTATCATCATCATCATCATCATTTTCATTTACCATTGTTATTATCATTATTAACATCATTATCATTATTATCATTATCATTATTATCATTACCATTAACATTATTTTATATTATCACTATTATTATTATTATTACTATTATTATTATTATTATTATTATTATTATTATTATTATTGTTATTATTATTATTATCATTATTATTATTGTTATTATTATTATTATTATCATCATCATCATCCTAGTAAAAACTAACAGCGATAATACATCCACATACAGGCACTCAGACATTTAAACGCAATGTGTTATCCTAAATCCACACGCACGATCCGTTTTCACTGCCTGAAATTTGAGCATTTTGTGTGGAAGGGGAAAGGATAATATATATACACGTCAAAGTAAAGATAGAACGTGAACTGTTGACAGCCAGTCGCTCTAGCATTAACCTTTGCCTCACATGTGTTAATCATGGATACAGTATGAAAGGAAAGGCTGAAACCGTAGTAGCTCGAGTGAAGGTTAAAAAGTTTTTCATTTCATTTCCAGCTCTTGTCTCTGCCTTAGTATCATTCAGAATAATGGAAACGTATTGCTTGCCTTTTGTCTTCGTAAGGATGAATATTTTTTTTATAAGGGTTAGTAGTCATAGATTTCTGTTTATATTTTCTTATCTTCTATTCATTTATTTATTTGAATATTTACGTTTAATAATTTATTTGTCATGTTTAGTAGTATCATTCATTAATAAGTTTATTTTCCTATTATTAATGGTATTTTTTCTTTATCTATTTGATAACTTGTCAATGTCATGCAGTGCACACAGTGTCTCTCTCTTTCTCTCTTTGTTTCTGTTTTTCTATCTCTCATCATCCTACACACATGCATAACAAGCACGCCTCATTTTCTTTTTGTTACTGAACTTCATCATGCAGTTGCAATAATGATTCTTAGTGTATGTTCCACCTTTCTAAACCCACATATATAAAAAAAAATAGGAAGGTCATTATACCTGGAATTGTACATCTTGATTGAGCAAGACGAGCACCGGGTGGCTTTAATGGCGAGATACAATAAGTTCTTAATTATTACGAGTGAGTGTGGAGGATACAGGTTGAACAATTTGTAAATAAGATAACGGACTACAGGAAAGCACCCGAATATGCCGCAGGTATTTTCACTCAGGGAAAGAGAGAGAGAAAAAACGAGATGGTACTGGATATATTCGTGCGTTTTCCTCGTCTACCGTTCGTTGCGCTGGGTACTGATGCAGGTTCTCTCCCTCAGTCTCAGTTCCTTCCCTCTGAATCTCTCTTTTTATCTGCATATCTACGTATCTCTCCACGTATCCCCTCTTCCTCTCTCTCTCTCTCTCTCTCTCTCTCTCTCTCTCTCTCTCGACCACGCCTTGCCTCTTCTGAGACGCAGGTGAGGATCGAGCGCCAAGAGCAAGGAGCCTGAGCCCCTGTAAAAGGATTTGGTCGAAGTGCGTGACCTGCGGATAATAGGGCGCGTCGGTCTTCGGGAAGACGTGATGCTGTGGCGGAAAGTGCTTCCGAGTACCTGAAAACCCAAACTAGATAGATAGGGAATTAGATAAATAAATACATACACACATACACGACACATACACAACACAGACACACACACACACACACACACACACACACACACACACACACACACACACACACACATCGTGTGTGTGTGTGTTTATTTATCTTATTATCTATCAATCTATTTATCTATCTATCTATCTATCTATCTATCTATCTATATCTATACACACACACACACACACACACACACACACACACACACACACACACACACACACACACACACACACACATATATATATAATATATAATATATATATATATATATATATATATATATATATATATATATATATATGACTTCCGCGACTGTTCAGTGGTTAGAGCACTCCGACCCTCATAGTACCGCGTTCCTTTCCCCGTCACGTCAGACGTAAAAAACGGTGAGAAAACGACATATCATCTTGAGAACTCAAAACGCAGGTGTCGCAGGGGAAGTCACCGCCGTGGCACAAACCGCGGTTGATTGGGAAGGGCATCCAATCAGGCAAGGGTGACATTGCCAAAATATCCTCACAATAGTGAATTGGGAGAGGCCTATGTCCTGCAGTGGATTAAATGGTTGTTGAAAAAAAGAAAAAAATATATATGTGGACACACACACACACACGCGCGCGCGCGCGCGCGTGTGTGTGTATGTGTGTGTGTGTGTGTGTGTGTGTGTGTGTGTGTGTGTGTGTGTGTGTGTTTGTGAGTGTGTGTGTTTGTATGTATATGTATGTATATGTATGTATATA
>NC_051420.1:18233083-18240583 GCF_015228065.2 Penaeus monodon
GAACACTAGAAAAGTATCGTCTATGTATCTTTTGTAAAACAAGGGTTTAAATTCTAGAGGGCAGTCTTGTAGCCATTTCCTTTCATGATAACATAGAAAAGCATTAGCGTAACTAGGGCCAATGGGAGAAACCATAGCAACACCATCAATCTGAGTGTACAGGCGGTTATCAAAAGTAAAAACTGAATCTTTTGTGACAACATTTAGAAGAGAAAGTAATTGTTTCTTTTCTAAACCAAAATGTGAAAGGCATTCTGCTGTAGTATTATCAGTGATGATTTGTGTGGTCTCAGCTAGAGGTACATTCGTGAACAAAGACTCGACGTCAAAACTAGCCATGGTTATGGTGTCATCGAATCTTAAATGACTGATTTCATTTACGAAATTCGATGAGTTGGAAATCGTGTATTCGTTATATATTAAAGGTTGAATGTTTTGTACAAGAAATTTTGCCAGGTTATAACTGAAGGTGCCAATAGATGAAATAATTGGTCTAAGGGGTAAACCTGGTTTGTGTACTTTTGGGAGACCATACATAAAACCAGCACGAGAACCAGCGGAAAAGATAGAGTGATATATGGTTTCATCAAGGATTGTTTTTAAGGGTCGTATAATTCTGTTTAGCTTGTCCTCTAGCTTTAACAAGTGGGTGGCAAGGTTGACATTTAACAGTTGGAATTTAGACGAGTCAGAAAGTGAAGTAGAGAGTTTGTCAATGTAGTCAGTTCTATTCAATAAGACAATGCCCTTTCCTTTATCAGGTTTTGTAATAACAATATGTTCGTCTGACTTAAGATTTTGAAGACTGTAAGTGACTTGTTCAGTGAAATCAGATGAATAAGTTTCCCGGTTTTGTTGTACATATATATTGTTAGCCAAATAGGCTATTTTCCTAAAAACTGAGTTAAAAGTGTCTCCATAAATCATACAGTTCTTAAGTAAATTACACATTCTTTCGAAAGGGATAAAAAAATTTACAAAGCCTACTTTTTTAGGTCGGAGACAGAAATCCAAGCCTAATGATAGTGCTTTCTTTTCTTTTTGTGTCAGGACTCTATTTGAAAAGTTAAAGATTACCTTATTAGTAATATAAAGTAGGTATATTGCATCAACAACACGTTGGTTCAAACATAGAATTCTTGAACATATGGGGAAGTCCATAAGAACAGGCCTACCTCTGAGCAAACCAGCGTTCTCTGCAATACGCCAACATTCACACACACAACACCACCCCTACACTCACAGTGATTTCAAATTCTGTCTACATCTGCCAACAGACTCGACCTCTTAATCTCGGAATCTTTGTTTATTCATAAGATGAAACCAGAGTTAAACAACAACTCAACAGCCACACAATTATTTACAGTGTAATTACGTGACCGTAATTACTTCTTAAGTTGTTTATGGTATGTTTTTTCGGTCTTTTAGTTTGTACATATGTTCCCCTATTGTTTCGTCCATTTTTTGCTTTTGTTTCGTTTATTTCTATTTTTTTTTTTAACTTTTGAACTGCTATTTTTTGCCTAGTCTGGCTCCAATATATTTATTTTGTTTTGTTCCTTCTTTATAGCACTGAGGATGAAGACGGTCGTCTTTGAAACGTTTGCACAATAAAGATGTTCATCACAGCCTTGGCTATCATTTTCATCGTATATATATATATATATATATATATATATATATATATTAATTATTATATATTGTGTGTGTTGTGTGTTTGTGTGTGTGTTTGTGTGTGTGTGTGTGTGTGTGTGGGTGTGTGTGTGTGTGTGTGTGTGTGTGTTGTGTGTGTGGTGTTGTGTGTGTGTGTGCGTGTGTTTTAGTGTATATGTATGTAATGCATATACGCATACATGTACATACATACACATATACATGCGTACATGCATATATTGTTATTACCTTCATCATCATTACCATCCTCATCACAGCTTCATTTGCTGTTGCTGTGTATGCATTTGTGTGTGATTGTGTGTGGGAGGGATGTGTGTGCTGCAACAAGAGATTGAAAAGAGTTTCTTCATTTCCGTGATGTCAGCTGACCTCATTTAACTTCAAAGCGCTTTTTAACCCAACTTCACTTGCAGCCGCCCTCTCCGCTTTCTTCTGTTCTTTACTCCTCAATAACTTTCCCTCGAAACAAAGGTTGCAGTGGTTATTCTGATCTTTGTGTGAAAAAATGCATTAGGAAAAGTAATGTAGAAAAAAAAATGGATTTTCAACTGTCACTGAGGTGTTCTTCAGATGAAGAAGTTGCAAAATTAGAAAAAAAAATAAAATGTTTCTCCAAAAAGGAAAATTAGTTTCCTTCGTCTTTAAGAAAGATATAAAAGAGAGAGAAAAAGAGGAAATACTTCATCAGAAATGAAAGCAATGTCGAGACCACCAAACTTTTTCGTTGCCTTCGACACGCAGGCTAGTTTGGAACAAGACGCTGTCGGAGAAGAAAAATGGGAAACTGCAATACTTTTCTTCTTTATGGCGTTACTTCAGAAAATGAAGAGAAGGAAGGAAAAACAGCAGGGCAAGAAAGATTCTTAAAGGCTCACCGTTAACAAAGAGGTTGAATAAGGACATTTTAAAACTCAGTGTTTGTATGTATTACTGACTATTGCCATAATCTCCTCGGTGTGAAAACAGCAGCAGGAACAACAACAATAACAAAATTGTTTTTTATTTTAAGTTTTTTTTTTTTAGCTGATTTGGAAGTGGAATTATAAAGTGCTCTATTTCTGAATTTTTACAACCACTAATAACTTCACCCCCTCCTTCGGAAAAAAAGAGTTTTACAAGGGGTAATGGGGGCAACTAATCCGTTTGTGGTGTGTGTTTGTGAAATGAGAAGAGAGAAGAGAGAGAAGAGGAAGGAATTGTAAAAAAGGAAAACAGACTTTGAAAAAACAAATAAACCCAATTCGGGGTGCTTATTTTGTGTTATTAGTATATAAGCTGCAAGACGATTCAATTATACGTTATCTCCCCTGAGGTTCTGGCAACAAACCCTTTAAAAAAAATCTTCAGTTTTTTGGAAGAAGCCTTTTGTCAAGTTTTACAAAAAGTCGTGAATGAACCCAGGTAAAACCCATTGCCTCCCAAGAAGAGAACTTAGTAAATGGTCAACAAAGGTGACGGCGTTTTACGTCGTTTTTTTCCAAGCAACTATCTGTTCCGAAAAAGATAAGGGCTTTTTAAATTTTGCGTTCCCCAATAAAGCACATGACCTTCCTTAATACAGCAATATAAAGGAAGTCGGCTCAAAATAAGGATACCGTCCACATTCAAATATATATAAATAGCATAATATTGGAGATTATGTGTTTTTCCCCGGTTGTATCATGAAAAAAAATAAAATATCGTTATTGTCTTTCTTTATCAAATATTTAAGTGTCTGGGGTAACCACTCCATTAACCCCATGACGAATTCAGCCATCCTCCCGAATTCTTTTTAAATAATAAATGAACTAAAGTCACCGACCCCAATTCGGGTCAAAGGTAAGATTGTTAAACAAAATTCATTTCTGTTTTTATGAGTCTTTATATCATTAAAATTATCATTTTCATTTCTTAAAAATTTATCAAAACCCATAATAATACTTTTCTTATTTCAAACTCTTGCAAGCCTGGAACTGAATATATATATATATTTTAATATATTATTTAATATAATAATATATAATAATTATATAATAAAATTTGTCCTGGTAAGACAATAAACTCACCCTGGGTTCCCTTGAAAAGGGATAGCCCCTATTGCTCCCTATACCGGGGTTGGGGGTAAAACTGTCGGCAGCGGGGCATGGATTCTGGTAAAAACCCCTTTCTTCAACTGATTATGGTTTCACCAAATAAAGTCTGGCGTTTAAGGTAACTTTTTTAAAAGGGGCAGAGATATTTCCCTCCAAATTAGTTGGAGACTGCGAGTTGAAAGGACCTGGGGATTCCCTCAATTTTTATTTTCTCCTGAAAAACCTCTACACCAAATGTTTAAATACAGAAACGATAATTCATACCACATCGCCCGTCGCGTGGGTTATAAAGGCGCGTTAGTCGGGGGGCAACCAGGCGACAATGTTAAACATCATCGGGAAAGAAAAAGAAGAAAGAAACGGGTCCAATTAAGAAACACTTAAAAAATCGGAAGGGGGAACGTAAGGAAAATGAAAAGATGGGAAAATTACTACTGCCCTGAAACGAAATGGATAGTACAACATTCAAATATAGGAATAAGTGAGCCCAAATTTGGAAAAGTAAGGAATTTTTCAAAATAAAAAAAAACAAACAGTTTTTTTTTTCTGGAAAAGAAAAAGGGAAATTTAAAAGTCACGGAGTTGTATATTTCACAAAAAAAAAAAAAACTGCAAATGCATAATTGGGGTACGCCCAATAAATGATCGATTTTAAAAGTAAAACAGCAAAACCTATAATATTAGTTTATAAAATGCTATGCCCCAAACCAAATTTTGAAAAGTAAAATGAAAAATGGAAATTTTTTTTAACTTCTCCAAGATACTTTAGAAAACAATCCCTAACAGAGATGTAAAAAAAATCATGGGGACCTCAACGCCCAAAATAGGAAAAAAAAATCTAAAAATTAACCTGTGGAAAATTCGGCCTTGGGATATAAGTGAAAGAGGGAAAGATTTTTTTGAAATTTTTGTAGTAAAATAATTTTGTTGTAGCCAAACATTGTTCCCAAAACCACCCCAAAACACTTGTACCTGGTTTTCACCGACAAAAACACCAACCAAATTGCTACATTTGCGAACCAAAATGGAGGTTCATAAAAAAAAACCAAAAAAAAGACCTGGTGCCCAGCAAACAGTGACCACCACTCTAAAATATCGCTTTAAAAAAAAGACTCAAAAGATGGAGCGTCCAAAACCACCCTAAACTCGACTACAAAAATCTTATAACAATTCAGAAATTTCATGCAAACAAATTTTAAATACTCAAACAATGTAAAGATGATAAAAAAACCAAAAGAGTTGGGGAAGAAGGGAAAAAAACCCTTGCTGGGCCTGCTTAAGAAACTATCGCCAAAAAAGAAAAAAGACAAATTCCCCTGGTTCTGAAAAAAACACTAAGTGAAAAAGAAACAAAAAATGCCTAAAAAAAAAAGGGATCAAAAATCCCGTTGAGATGTGTGATTGGTCTTTAATTTACTTTAAATTTCCCCCGTTAATTTGGGCTTAGCGCTGCCACCACCGGTTTAAAACGTCCCCGGAACAAAAAGGGTTCCGAAAAAAGAAGACGTGTAGAAGGGTGAAAAAAGGTAAAAAGGAAAACAGCATTGAGAAAGGAAAAAAAACCCAATCAAAAAGGTTTAGGCGGGAGGGTTTAAAAAACCGAGGGGGGTGGTGTCAGCCCTTTGGGTTATAGAAGGTGGTCATTGCTTGCCCCAGGTCCCGGTAGGTATCATTGCTCTTTAAAGAGAGTTTAAGTAAAAGGGGGAAAATTTTACTCACGAATCTTTAAAATATCATTTTTAAAACATTCTAAAACACAAAAAAAGGTAAACCCAAAAATTAAAACAATCGGGGAAACCCAAAACCCAAAAACAAACAAGGGAGCACTCATTCTTATCATAAAAAATGAAAAACTTAAAAAATATCCCCCCTTCGCCGTTAAAACCCCGTTCCCCCCACCCCCAGGGAAACAAAAAAAAAAAAACAATGTCAATATTCCCCGGGTGTACATCGGCCCTTTTTGGGGTGTTTTTAACCTATCCCCTGCCTACCCCCGCTCAGTTCCCGGCTTATATGCAGACCCCAGCAAGGTTTTTTAGTGGGCTAGTACTAGCCCCGGAAAGAACTAATTTCGGTTTTCTCCCCCCTAGATGGCGTGGGAGGGTCCGCCGAAGAAAGATGCTTTTTTTTGCTAATCACGGGGACAAAAACCCATCCCCTATAAAAATAGCATTTGAAAAGTTAAAAAAAATTTTAATCAATGCTAAAAGAAAGTTGGCAAGTTTTAAAACCCCGGGGTTAAAAAAAGTGCTATAAAAACTTAAAAGAAATGGCTATGGTTCCCTTAAAATCAAGGATAAAGTAACACAAAATCATATATAAAACAAAATAAAAATAAATAAAAAAAGTTGAAGGAAGAGGCATCGTCCACGTGCTTTTTGGCGCGGGCAAGTCGGCCTTCTTCAGGGGAGACTCAAGGCATTCCCAGTGCTCCGGCGCTATTTGGGCTTGGTATGGGTCCACTACAGAGAAAGTAATTTACAAAACAACATAATACAAAAATTCAAAGATTATTGCGACAAGAAAAGGAAAAATATTTAAATGAACATTGCCAGAGAATTAAAAAACTTTTTCTATCAATAAGACCACTAAAGAACTTACCAAGGAGTACGAAACATCACACAAAAATTTAAAACCCTACAATGGACACTATCAAAACTGAAAGATGGACTTGTTTATGTGATGGAAAGAAGTCAAAGATAAATGGAATCAATATTGTTCCAACTTATACAAAAAGAATAAAAAATCTAACAACAACATTAATTAGACTCAAGACAGCGAGGATGAAACCACCGCCACTGCGGGACGAAGTTATAAAGCCATAAAAAAGTAAAGAATAACAAGAGCCCCGGAATAGATGAAATAACAGCAGAACTAATTAAGAATGCTGGCAAAAGTGTTAAATACTTCTTCTACAAACTCTGTACAAAATATGGAATGAAAGAAAATGGCCAGAAAAACTGGGTAAAATCAGTCTTTACTCCCATACCTAAAAAAGGTGAGGGCACTCCAATGCAACAATAATAGGAAAATTTGGGCCTTAAAAAGTCACAGCAGCAAAATTTGTTAAAAATTTTGCTGAAAGAATGAAGTTGAATTTTAAGAGAGGAAATTGCAGACGAACAAGCGGGTTTTCGCCCTGGAAAAAGGTACCAGAAAACCAGATTCTAAATTTAAAATTGAGCTTTAGAGAAAAACAAAACATCAAAAAGACCTATACCTGTGTTTCATCGTTATGTAAAAGCTTTTGATACTGTTGATCACGATATCCTCGGGAAATAACATGTCGATATGTAGTTTCCAAAACACATCATCCAATTAATAAAACCCTTGTATGACCAACAACAAAGCAGTTTGTAAGAACCACTTATGGGTTAAGAATGGTTCGAAGTAAAACAAGGAGTGCGACAGGGTTGCATTCTGTCTCCGCACCTCTTTAATATATATTCTGAAACAATTATGAGAGGTGCTCTAGAGAATTTTGAAGGAACTGTGGATGTTGGAGGATACAAAATATCAAATCTGAGGTACGCCGATGATATAGTTTTTTTATTGCCAGCGGGATCATTGAACTACAACAACTACTAGATAAAGTTAGAGAATCAAGCAAAAAGGCTGGCTTGTTTCTTAATGCCAAGAAAACTAAGATCATTAAGATTCAAAGATAACCGGCAATGAACAATGATGAACATGTTACAATCAATGGAATGATTGTGGAAAATGTGAAAGAGTTCACTTATCTTGGAGTGTTTTA